>NW_027490094.1:3420013-3730941 GCF_050948175.1 Xylocopa sonorina
AGTGTTATGCATTCCTCGTCTACGATTCAAATGAAAGTAAATGCGACACTTCATTTCAAGGAAATAGCGATTGCAGATGTCTACGTATCGTAGCAATAGAGTTCATACGATTCTTAAAACGCGATATCGCATTTCATTTCTACGTTTCATGGTAAGATATAACATGATTTGCGAAGTGTTATGTTTTCCTCGTCTACACTTCAAATGAATGTAAGTGCGACTCTTCCTTGCAAGGAAATAGCGTTTGCAGATGCCTACGTATCGTAGCAATAGATTTCTAATGCTTCTTAAAACGCGATATCGCATCTCATTTCTATGTTTCATGGTAAGATATAATATGATTTGCGAAGTGTTATGTATTCCTCCTCTACACTTCAAGTGAATGTGAATGCGATACTTCCTCGCTAGGTAATACCGTTTGCAGATGTCTACGTATCGTAGCAATAGCTTTCTAATGCTTCTTAAAACGCGATATCGCATCTCATTTCTATGTTTCATGGTATGATATAAAATGATTTGCGAAGTGTTATGTACTCCTCCTCTACACCTCAAATGAATGTAAATGCGACACCTCCTTGCAAGGAAATAGCGTTTGCAGTTGTCTACCTATCGTAGCAATAGTGTTCTAATGCTTCTTAAAACGAGATATCGCATCTCATTTCAATGTTTCATGGTAAGATATGATATGATTTGCGAAGTGTTATGTATTCCTCGTCTACACTTCAAATGAATGTGAATGCGACACTTCCTCGCTAGGAAATAGCGTTTGCAGATGTCTACGTATCGTAGCAATAGATTTCTAATGCTTCTTAAAACGCGATATCGCATCTCATTTCTATGTTTCATGGTAAGATATAATATGATTTGCGAAGTATCATGTATTCCTCGTCTACACTTCAAATGAATGTAATTGCAACACTTCCTTGCAAGGAAATAGCGTTTGCAGATGTTTACCTATAGTAGCAATAGAGTTCTAATGCTTCTTAAAACGCGATATCGCATCTCAATTCTATGTTTCATGGTAAGATATAATATGATTTGCGAAGTGTTATGTATTCCTCGTCTGCACTTCAAATGAATGTAAGTGCGACACTTCCTTGCAAGGAAATAGCGTTTGCAGGTGTCTACGTATCGTAGCAACAGAGATCTTATGATTCTTAAAACGCGATATCGCATCTCATCTCTATGTTTCATGGTAAGATATAATATGATTTGCGAAGTGTTATGTATTCCTCGTCTACACATCAAATGAATGTGAATGCGACACTTCCTCGCTAGGAAATAGCGTTTGCAGATGTCTACGTATCGTAGCAATAGATTTCTAATGCTTCTTAAAACGCGATATCGCATCTCATTTCTATGTTTCATGGTAAGATATAATATGATTTGCGAAGTGTTATGTATTCCTCGTTTACACTTCAAATGAATGTGAATGCGACACTTCCTCGCTAGGAAATAGCGTTTGCAGATGTTTACCTATAGTAGCGATAGAGTTCTAATGCTTCTTAAAACGCGATATCGCATCCCATTTCTATGTTTCATGGTAAGATATAATATGATTTGCGAAGTGTTATGTATTCCTCGTCTGCACTTCAAATGAATGTAAGTGCGACTCTTCCTTGCAAGGAAATAGCGTTTGCAGATGTCTACGTATCATAGCAATAGAGATCTTATGATACTTAAAACGCGATATCGCATCTCATCTCTATGTTTCATGGTAAGATATAATATGATTTGCGAAGTGTTATGTATTCCTCCTCTACACTTCAAGTGAATGTGAATGCGATACTTCCTCGCTAGGTAATAGCGTTTGCAGATGTCTACGTATCGTAGCAATAGCTTTCTAATGCTTCCTAAAACGCGATATCGCATCTCATTTCTATGTTTGATGGTAAGATATAAAATGATTTGCGAAGTGTCATGTATTCCTCGTCTACACTTCAAATGAATGTGAATGCGACACTTCCTTGCATGGAAATAGCGTTTGCTGATGTCTACGTATCGAAGCAATAGAGTTCAAATGTTTCTTAGAACGAGATATTGCATCTCATATCAATGTTTCATGATAAGATATAATATTCATTGCGAAGCGTTATGCATTCCTCGTATGCGATTCAAATGAACGTAAATGCGACACTTCCTTGCAAGGAAATAGCGTTTGCAGTTGTCTACGTATCGTAGCAATAGAGTTCTTATGATACTTAAAACGCGATATCGCATCTCATCTCTATGTTTCATGGTAAGATATAATATGATTTGCGAAGTGTTATGTATTCCTCCTCTACACTTCAAGTGAATGTGAATGCGATACTTCCTCGCTAGGTAATAGCGTTTGCAGATGTCTACGTATCGTAGCAATAGCTTTCTAATGCTTCCTAAAACGCGATATCGCATCTCATTTCTATGTTTGATGGTAAGATATAAAATGATTTGCGAAGTGTCATGTATTCCTCGTCTACACTTCAAATGAATGTGAATGCGACACTTCCTTGCAAGGAAATAGCGTTTGCTGATGTCTACGTATCGAAGAAATAGAGTTCAAATGTTTCTTAGAACGAGATATTGCATCTCATATCAATGTTTCATGATAAGATATAATATTCATTGCGAAGCGTTATGCATTCCTCGTATGCGATTCAAATGAACGAAAATGCGACACTTCCTTGCAAGGAAATAGCGTTTGCAGTTGTCTACGTATCGTAGCAATAGAGTTCTTATGATTCATAAAACGCGATATCGCATCTCATTTCTATCTTTCATGGTAAGTTATAGTATGATTTGCGAAGTGTTATGTATTGCTCGTCTACACTTCAAATGAATGTGAATGCGACACTTCCTCGCTAGGAAATAGCGTTTGCAGATGTCTACGTATTGTAGCAATAGATTTCTAATGCTTCTTAAGACGCGATATCGCATCTCATTTCTACGTTTCATGGTAAGATATAATATGATTTGCGAAATGTTATGTATTCCTCGTCTACACTTCAAATGAATGTAAATGCGAAACTTCCTTGCTAGGAAATAGCGTCTGCAGATGTCTAGGTATCGTACCGATAGAGTTCTAATGCTTCTTTAAACGCGATATCGCATCTCATTTCCATGTTTCATGGTAAGATATAATATGATTTGCGAAGTGTTATGTATTCCTCGTCTACACTTCAAATGCGACACTTCCTCGCCAGGAAATAGCGTTTGCAAATGTCTACCTATCGTAGCAATAGTGCTCTTATGCTTCTTAAAACGCGATATCGCATCTCATTTCTATGCTTCATGGTAAGATATAATATGATTTGCGAAGTGTTATGTATTCCTCGTCTACACTTCAAATGAATGTAAATGCGACACTTCCTTGCAAGGAAATAGCGTTTGCTGATGTCTACGTATCGAAGCAATAGAGTTCAAATGCTTATGAAAACGAGATATTGCATCTCATATCTATGCTTCATGATAAGATATAATATTCTTTGCGAAGTGTTATGCATTCCTCGTATGCGACTCAAATGAATGTAAATGCGACACTTCCTTGCAAGGAAATAGCGTTTGCAGTTGTCTACGTATCGTAGCAATAGAGTTCTTGTGATTCTTAAAACGCGATATCGCATCTCATTTCTATCTTTCATGGTAAGATATCATATGATTTGCGAAGTGTTATGTATTCCTCGTCTACACTTCAAATGAATGTGAATGCGACACTCCCTCGCTAGGAAATAGCGTTTGCAGATGTCTACGTATCGTAGCAATAGATTTCTAATGCTTCTTAAGACGCGATATCGCATCTCATTTCTATGTTTCATGGCAAGATATAATATGATTTGCGAAGTGTTATGTATTCCTCGTCTACACTTTAAGTGAATGTAAATGCGACACTTTCTCGCTAGGAAATAGCGTCTGCTGATGTCTAGGTATTGTAGCGATAGTGTTCTAATGCTTCTTAAAACGCGATATCGCATCTCATTTCTATGTTTCATGGTAAGATATAATATGAATTGCGAAGTGTTATGTATTCCTCGTCTACACTTCAAATGAATGTGAATGCGACACTTCCTCGCTAAGAAATAGCGTTTGCAGATGTCTACGTATCGTAGCAATAGCTTTGTAATGCTTCTTAAAACGCGATATCGCATCTCATTTCTATGTTTCATAGTAAGATATAATATGATTTGTGAAGTGTTATGTATTCCTCGTCTACATATCAAGTGAATGTAAATGCGACACATCCTTGCAAGGAAATAGCGTTTGCAGATGTCTACGTATCGAAGCAATAGAGTTCAAGTGCTTCTTAAAACGAGATATTGCATCTCATATCTATGTTTCATGATAAGATATAACATGATTTGCGTAGTGTTATGTATTCCTCGTCTACACTTCAAATGAATGCAAATGCGACACTTCCTTGCAAGGAAATAGCGTTTGCAGTTGTCTACGTATCGTAGCAATAGAATTCTTATGATTCTTAAAACGCGATATCGCATCTCATTTCTATCTTTCATGGTAAGATATAGTATGATTTGCGAAGTGTTATGTATTCCTCGTCTACACTTCAAATGAATGTGAATGCGACACTTCCTCGCTAGGAAATAGCGTTTGCAGATGTCTACGTATCGTAGCAATAGATTTCTAATGCTTCTTAAAATGCGATATCGCATCTCATTTCTATGTTTCATGGCAAGATATAATATGATTTGTGATGTGTTATGTATTCCTCGTCTACACTTCAAATGAATGTAAATGCGACACTTCCTTGCTAGGAAATAGCGTCTGCAGATGTCTAGGTATCGTAGCGATAGTGTTCTAATGCTTCTTAAAACGCGATATCGCATCTCATTTCTATGTTTCATGGTAAGATATAACATGATTTGCGAAGTGTTATGTATTCCTCCTCTACACTTCAAATGAATGTAAATGCGACACATCCCTGCCAGGAAATAGCGTTTGCAAATGTCTACCTATCGTAGCAATAGTGTTCTAATGCTTCTTAAAACGCGATATCGCACCTCATTTCTATGTTTCATGGTAAGATATAATATGATTTGCGAAGTGTTATGTATTCCTCGTCTACACTTCAAATGAATGTAAATGCGACACTTCCTTGCAAGGAAATAGAGTTTGCAGATGTGTACGTATCGAAGCAATAGAGTTCAAATGCTTCTTAAAACGAGATATTGCATCTCATGTCTATGTTTCATGATAAGATATAATAATCATTGCGATGTGTTGTGCATTCCTCGTCTACGATTCAAATGAAAGTAAATGCGACACTTCGTTGCAAGGAAATAACGATTGCAGATGTCTACGTATCGTAGCAATAGAGTTCATATGATTCATAAAACGCGATGTCGCATCTCATTTCTATGTTTCATGGTAAGATATAATATGATTTGCGAAGTGTTATGTATTCCTCGTTTACACTTCAAATGAATGTGAATGCGACACTTCCTCGCTAGGAAATAGCGTTTGCAGATGTTTACCTATAGTAGCAATAGAGTTCTAATGCTTCTTAAAACGCGATATCGCATCTCATTTCTATGTTTCATGGTAAGATATAATATGATTTGCGAAGTGTTATGTATTCCTCGTCTGCACTTCAAATGAATGTAAGTGCGACTCTTCCTTGCTAGTAAATAGCGTCTGCTGATGTCTAGGTATCGTAGCGATAGTGTTCTAATGCTTCTTAAAACGCGATATCGCATCTCATTTCTATGATTCATGGCAAGATATAATATGATTTGCGAAGTGTTATGTATTCCTCGTCTACACTTCAAATGAATGTAAATGCGACACTTCCTTGCTAGTAAATAGCGTCTGCTGATGTCCAGGTATCGTAGCGATAGTGTTCTAATGCTTCTTAAAACGCGATATCGCATCTCATTTCTATGTTTCATGGTAAGATATAATATGATTTGCGAAGTGTTATGTATTCCTCGTCTACACTTCAAATGAATGTGAATGCGACACTTCCTCGCTAAGAAATAGCGTTTGCAGATGTCTACGTATCGTAGCAATAGCTTTGTAATGCTTCTTAAAACGCGATATCGCATCTCATTTCTATGTTTCATAGTAAGATATAATATGATTTGTGAAGTGTTATGTATTCCTCGTCTACATATCAAGTGAATGTAAATGCGACACATCCTTGCAAGGAAATAGCGTTTGCAGATGTCTACGTATCGAAGCAATAGAGTTCAAGTGCTTCTTAAAACGAGATATTGCATCTCATATCTATGTTTCATGATAAGATATAACATGATTTGCGTAGTGTTATGTATTCCTCGTCTACACTTCAAATGAATGCAAATGCGACACTTCCTTGCAAGGAAATAGCGTTTGCAGTTGTCTACGTATCGTAGCAATAGAATTCTTATGATTCTTAAAACGCGATATCGCATCTCATTTCTATCTTTCATGGTAAGATATAGTATGATTTGCGAAGTGTTATGTATTCCTCGTCTACACTTCAAATGAATGTGAATGCGACACTTCCTCGCTAGGAAATAGCGTTTGCAGATGTCTACGTATCGTAGCAATAGATTTCTAATGCTTCTTAAAATGCGATATCGCATCTCATTTCTATGTTTCATGGCAAGATATAATATGATTTGTGATGTGTTATGTATTCCTCGTCTACACTTCAAATGAATGTAAATGCGACACTTCCTTGCTAGGAAATAGCGTCTGCAGATGTCTAGGTATCGTAGCGATAGTGTTCTAATGCTTCTTAAAACGCGATATCGCATCTCATTTCTATGTTTCATGGTAAGATATAACATGATTTGCGAAGTGTTATGTATTCCTCCTCTACACTTCAAATGAATGTAAATGCGACACATCCCTGCCAGGAAATAGCGTTTGCAAATGTCTACCTATCGTAGCAATAGTGTTCTAATGCTTCTTAAAACGCGATATCGCACCTCATTTCTATGTTTCATGGTAAGATATAATATGATTTGCGAAGTGTTATGTATTCCTCGTCTACACTTCAAATGAATGTAAATGCGACACTTCCTTGCAAGGAAATAGAGTTTGCAGATGTGTACGTATCGAAGCAATAGAGTTCAAATGCTTCTTAAAACGAGATATTGCATCTCATGTCTATGTTTCATGATAAGATATAATAATCATTGCGATGTGTTGTGCATTCCTCGTCTACGATTCAAATGAAAGTAAATGCGACACTTCGTTGCAAGGAAATAACGATTGCAGATGTCTACGTATCGTAGCAATAGAGTTCATATGATTCATAAAACGCGATGTCGCATCTCATTTCTATGTTTCATGGTAAGATATAATATGATTTGCGAAGTGTTATGTATTCCTCGTTTACACTTCAAATGAATGTGAATGCGACACTTCCTCGCTAGGAAATAGCGTTTGCAGATGTTTACCTATAGTAGCAATAGAGTTCTAATGCTTCTTAAAACGCGATATCGCATCTCATTTCTATGTTTCATGGTAAGATATAATATGATTTGCGAAGTGTTATGTATTCCTCGTCTGCACTTCAAATGAATGTAAGTGCGACTCTTCCTTGCTAGTAAATAGCGTCTGCTGATGTCTAGGTATCGTAGCGATAGTGTTCTAATGCTTCTTAAAACGCGATATCGCATCTCATTTCTATGATTCATGGCAAGATATAATATGATTTGCGAAGTGTTATGTATTCCTCGTCTACACTTCAAATGAATGTAAATGCGACACTTCCTTGCTAGTAAATAGCGTCTGCTGATGTCCAGGTATCGTAGCGATAGTGTTCTAATGCTTCTTAAAACGCGATATCGCATCTCATTTCTATGTTTCATGGTAAGATATAATATGATTTGCGAAGTGTTATGTATTCCTCGTCTACACTTCAAATGAATGTAAATGCGACACTTCCTTGCAAGGAAATAGCGTTTGCTGATGTCTACGTATCGAAGCAATAGAGTTCAAATGCTTCTGAAAACGAGATATTGCATCTCATGTCTATGCTTCATGATAAGATATAATATTCATTGCGAAGTGTTATGCATTCCTCGTATGCGACTCAAATGAATGTAAATGCGACACTTCCTTGCAAGGAAATAGCGTTTGCAGATGTCTACGTATCGTAGCAATAGATTTCTAATGCTTCTTAAGACGCGATATCGCATCTCATTTCTATGTTTCATGGCAAGATATAATATGATTTGCGAAGTGTTATGTATTCCTCGCCTAAACTTCAAATGAATGTAAATGCGACACTTCTTTGCAAGGAAATAGCGTTTGCAGATGTCTACCTATCGTAGCAATAGCTTTCTAATGCTTCTTAAAACGCGATATCGCATCTCATTTCTATGTTTCATAGTAAGATATAATATGATTTGAGAAGTGTTATGTATTCCTCGTCTACACATCAAGTGAATGTAAATGCGACACATCCTTGCAAGGAAATAGCGTTTGCAGATGTCTACGTATCGAAGCAATAGAGTTCAAGTGCTTCTTAAAACGAGATATTGCATCTCATATCTATGTTTCATGATAAGATATAACATGATTTGCGTAGTGTTATGTATTCCTCGTCTACACTTCAGATGAATGCAAATGCGACACTTCCTTGCAAGGAAATAGCGTTTGCAGTTGTCTACGTATCGTAGCAATAGAATTCTTATGATTCTTAAAACGCGATATCGCATCTCATTTCTATCTTTCATGGTAAGATATAGTATGATTTGCGAAGTGTTATGTATTCCTCGTCTACACTTCAAATGAATGTGAATGCGACACTTCCTCGCTAGGAAATAGCGTTTGCAGATGTCTACGTATCGTAGCAATAGATTTCTAATGCTTCTTAAAACGCGATATCGCATCTCATTTCTATGTTTCATGGCAAGATATAATATGATTTGCGAAGTGTTATGTATTCCTCGTCTACACTTCAAATGAATGTAAAAGCGACACTTCCTTGCAAGGAAATAGCGTTTGCAGATGTCTACGTATCGTAGCAATAGATTTCTAATGCTTCTTATACGCGATATCGCATCTCATTTCTATGTTTCATGGCAAGATATAATATGATTTGCGAAGTGTTATGTATTCCTCGCCTAAACTTCAAATGAATGTAAATGCGACACTTCTTTGCAAGGAAATAGCGTTTGCAGATGTCTACCTATCGTAGCAATAGCTTTCTAATGCTTCTTAAAACGCGATATCGCATCTCATTTCTATGTTTCATAGTAAGATATAATATGATTTGAGAAGTGTTATGTATTCCTCGTCTACACATCAAGTGAATGTAAATGCGACACATCCTTGCAAGGAAATAGCGTTTGCAGATGTCTACGTATCGAAGCAATAGAGTTCAAGTGCTTCTTAAAACGAGATATTGCATCTCATATCTATGTTTCATGATAAGATATAACATGATTTGCGTAGTGTTATGTATTCCTCGTCTACACTTCAGATGAATGCAAATGCGACACTTCCTTGCAAGGAAATAGCGTTTGCAGTTGTCTACGTATCGTAGCAATAGAATTCTTATGATTCTTAAAACGCGATATCGCATCTCATTTCTATCTTTCATGGTAAGATATAGTATGATTTGCGAAGTGTTATGTATTCCTCGTCTACACTTCAAATGAATGTGAATGCGACACTTCCTCGCTAGGAAATAGCGTTTGCAGATGTCTACGTATCGTAGCAATAGATTTCTAATGCTTCTTAAAACGCGATATCGCATCTCATTTCTATGTTTCATGGCAAGATATAATATGATTTGCGAAGTGTTATGTATTCCTCGTCTACACTTCAAATGAATGTAAATGCGACACTTCCTTGCTAGTATATAGCCTCTGCAGATGTCTACGTATCGAAGCAATAGAGTTCAAGTGCTTCTTAAAACGAGATATTGCATCTCATATCTATGTTTCATGATAAGATATAACATGATTTGCGTAGTGTTATGTATTCCTCGTCTACACTTCAGATGAATGCAAATGCGACACTTCCTTGCAAGGAAATAGCGTTTGCAGTTGTCTACGTATCGTAGCAATAGAATTCTTATGATTCTTAAAACGCGATATCGCATCTCATTTCTATCTTTCATGGTAAGATATAGTATGATTTGCGAAGTGTTATGTATTCCTCGTCTACACTTCAAATGAATGTGAATGCGACACTTCCTCGCTAGGAAATAGCGTTTGCAGATGTCTACGTATCGTAGCAATAGATTTCTAATGCTTCTTAAAACGCGATATCGCATCTCATTTCTATGTTTCATGGCAAGATATAATATGATTTGCGAAGTGTTATGTATTCCTCGTCTACACTTCAAATGAATGTAAATGCGACACTTTCTCGCTAGGAAATAGCGTTTGCTGATGTCTAGGTATCGTAGCGATAGTGTTCTAATGCTTCTTAAAACGCGATATCGCATCTCATTTCTATGTTTCATGGTAAGATATAATATGAATTGCGAAGTGTTATGTATTCCTCGTCTACACTTCAAATGAATGTGAATGCGACACTTCCTCGCTAGGAAATAGCGTTTGCAGATGTCTACGTATCGTAGCAATAGCTTTCTAATGCTTCTTTAAACGCGATATCGCATCTCATTTCCATGTTTCATGGTAAGATATAATATGATTTACGAAGTGTTATGTATTCCTCGCCTAAACTTCAAATGAATGTAAATGCGACACTTCTTTGCAAGGAAATAGCGTTTGCAGATGTCTACCTATCGTAGCAATAGCTTTCTAATGCTTCTTAAAACGCGATATCGCATCTCATTTCTATGTTTCATAGTAAGATATAATATGATTTGAGAAGTGTTATGTATTCCTCGTCTACACATCAAGTGAATGTAAATGCGACACATCCTTGCAAGGAAATAGCGTTTGCAGATGTCTACGTATCGAAGCAATAGAGTTCAAGTGCTTCTTAAAACGAGATATTGCATCTCATATCTATGTTTCATGATAAGATATAACATGATTTGCGTAGTGTTATGTATTCCTCGTCTACACTTCAAATGAATGCAAATGCGACACTTCCTTGCAAGGAAATAGCGTTTGCAGATGTTTACCTATAGTAGCAATAGAGTTCTAATGCTTCTTAAAACGCGATATCGCATCTCATTTCTATGTTTCATGGTAAGATATAATATGATTTGCGAAGTGTTATGTATTCCTCGTCTGCACTTCAAATGAATGTAAGTGCGACTCTTCCTTGCTAGTAAATAGCGTCTGCTGATGTCTAGGTATCGTAGCGATAGTGTTCTAATGCTTCTTAAAACGCGATATCGCATCTCATTTCTATGATTCATGGCAAGATATAATATGATTTGCGAAGTGTTATGTATTCCTCGTCTACACTTCAAATGAATGTAAATGCGACACTTCCTTGCTAGTAAATAGCGTCTGCTGATGTCCAGGTATCGTAGCGATAGTGTTCTAATGCTTCTTAAAACGCGATATCGCATCTCATTTCTATGTTTCATGGTAAGATATAATATGATTTGCGAAGTGTTATGTATTCCTCGTCTACACTTCAAATGAATGTAAATGCGACACTTCCTTGCAAGGAAATAGCGTTTGCTGATGTCTACGTATCGAAGCAATAGAGTTCAAATGCTTCTGAAAACGAGATATTGCATCTCATATCTATGCTTCATGATAAGATATAATATTCATTGCGAAGTGTTATGCATTCCTCGTATGCGACTCAAATGAATGTAAATGCGACACTTCCTTGCAAGGAAATAGCGTTTGCAGATGTCTACGTATCGTAGCAATAGATTTCTAATGCTTCTTAAGACGCGATATCGCATCTCATTTCTATGTTTCATGGCAAGATATAATATGATTTGCGAAGTGTTATGTATTCCTCGCCTAAACTTCAAATGAATGTAAATGCGACACTTCTTTGCAAGGAAATAGCGTTTGCAGATGTCTACCTATCGTAGCAATAGCTTTCTAATGCTTCTTAAAACGCGATATCGCATCACATTTCTATGTTTCATAGTAAGATATAATATGATTTGAGAAGTGTTATGTATTCCTCGTCTACACATCAAGTGAATGTAAATGCGACACATCCTTGCAAGGAAATAGCGTTTGCAGATGTCTACGTATCGAAGCAATAGAGTTCAAGTGCTTCTTAAAACGAGATATTGCATCTCATATCTATGTTTCATGATAAGATATAACATGATTTGCGTAGTGTTATGTATTCCTCGTCTACACTTCAGATGAATGCAAATGCGACACTTCCTTGCAAGGAAATAGCGTTTGCAGTTGTCTACGTATCGTAGCAATAGAATTCTTATGATTCTTAAAACGCGATATCGCATCTCATTTCTATCTTTCATGGTAAGATATAGTATGATTTGCGAAGTGTTATGTATTCCTCGTCTACACTTCAAATGAATGTGAATGCGACACTTCCTCGCTAGGAAATAGCGTTTGCAGATGTCTACGTATCGTAGCAATAGATTTCTAATGCTTCTTAAAACGCGATATCGCATCTCATTTCTATGTTTCATGGCAAGATATAATATGATTTGCGAAGTGTTATGTATTCCTCGTCTACACTTCAAATGAATGTAAAAGCGACACTTCCTTGCAAGGAAATAGCGTTTGCAGATGTCTACGTATCGTAGCAATAGATTTCTAATGCTTCTTAAGACGCGATATCGCATCTCATTTCTATGTTTCATGGCAAGATATAATATGATTTGCGAAGTGTTATGTATTCCTCGCCTAAACTTCAAATGAATGTAAATGCGACACTTCTTTGCAAGGAAATAGCGTTTGCAGATGTCTACCTATCGTAGCAATAGCTTTCTAATGCTTCTTAAAACGCGATATCGCATCTCATTTCTATGTTTCATAGTAAGATATAATATGATTTGAGAAGTGTTATGTATTCCTCGTCTACACATCAAGTGAATGTAAATGCGACACATCCTTGCAAGGAAATAGCGTTTGCAGATGTCTACGTATCGAAGCAATAGAGTTCAAGTGCTTCTTAAAACGAGATATTGCATCTCATATCTATGTTTCATGATAAGATATAACATGATTTGCGAAGTGTTATGTATTCCTCGCCTAAACTTCAAATGAATGTAAATGCGACACTTCTTTGCAAGGAAATAGCGTTTGCAGATGTCTACCTATCGTAGCAATAGCTTTCTAATGCTTCTTAAAACGCGATATCGCATCTCATTTCTATGTTTCATGGCAAGATATAATATGATTTGCGAAGTGTTATGTATTCCTCGTCTACACTTCAAATGAATGTAAAAGCGACACTTCCTTGCAAGGAAATAGCGTTTGCAGATGTCTACGTATCGAAGCAATAGAGTTCAAGTGCTTCTTAAAACGAGATATTGCATCTCATATCTATGTTTCATGATAAGATATAACATGATTTGCGTAGTGTTATGTATTCCTCGTCTACACTTCAGATGAATGCAAATGCGACACTTCCTTGCAAGGAAATAGCGTTTGCAGTTGTCTACGTATCGTAGCAATAGAATTCTTATGATTCTTAAAACGCGATATCGCATCTCATTTCTATCTTTCATGGTAAGATATAGTATGATTTGCGAAGTGTTATGTATTCCTCGTCTACACTTCAAATGAATGTGAATGCGACACTTCCTCGCTAGGAAATAGCGTTTGCAGATGTCTACGTATCGTAGCAATAGATTTCTAATGCTTCTTAAAACGCGATATCGCATCTCATTTCTATGTTTCATGGCAAGATATAATATGATTTGCGAAGTGTTATGTATTCCTCGTCTACACTTCAAATGAATGTAAATGCGACACTTCCTTGCTAGTATATAGCCTCTGCAGATGTCTACGTATCGAAGCAATAGAGTTCAAGTGCTTCTTAAAACGAGATATTGCATCTCATATCTATGTTTCATGATAAGATATAACATGATTTGCGTAGTGTTATGTATTCCTCGTCTACACTTCAGATGAATGCAAATGCGACACTTCCTTGCAAGGAAATAGCGTTTGCAGTTGTCTACGTATCGTAGCAATAGAATTCTTATGATTCTTAAAACGCGATATCGCATCTCATTTCTATCTTTCATGGTAAGATATAGTATGATTTGCGAAGTGTTATGTATTCCTCGTCTACACTTCAAATGAATGTGAATGCGACACTTCCTCGCTAGGAAATAGCGTTTGCAGATGTCTACGTATCGTAGCAATAGATTTCTAATGCTTCTTAAAACGCGATATCGCATCTCATTTCTATGTTTCATGGCAAGATATAACATGATTTGCGTAGTGTTATGTATTCCTCGTCTACACTTCAAATGAATGCAAATGCGACACTTCCTTGCAAGGAAATAGCGTTTGCAGATGTTTACCTATAGTAGCAATAGAGTTCTAATGCTTCTTAAAACGCGATATCGCATCTCATTTCTATGTTTCATGGTAAGATATAATACGATTTGCGAAGTGTTATGTATTCCTCGTCTGCACTTCAAATGAATGTAAGTGCGACTCTTCCTTGCTAGTAAATAGCGTCTGCTGATGTCTAGGTATCGTAGCGATAGTGTTCTAATGCTTCTTAAAACGCGATATCGCATCTCATTTCTATGATTCATGGCAAGATATAATATGATTTGCGAAGTGTTATGTATTCCTCGTCTACACTTCAAATGAATGTAAATGCGACACTTCCTTGCTAGTAAATAGCGTCTGCTGATGTCCAGGTATCGTAGCGATAGTGTTCTAATGCTTCTTAAAACGCGATATCGCATCTCATTTCTATGTTTCATGGTAAGATATAATATGATTTGCGAAGTGTTATGTATTCCTCGTCTACACTTCAAATGAATGTAAATGCGACACTTCCTTGCAAGGAAATAGCGTTTGCAGATGTCTACGTATCGTAGCAATAGATTTCTAATGCTTCTTAAAACGCGATATCGCATCTCATTTCTATGTTTCATGGCAAGATATAATATGATTTGCGAAGTGTTATGTATTCCTCGTCTACACTTCAAATGAATGTAAAAGCGACACTTCCTTGCAAGGAAATAGCGTTTGCAGATGTCTACGTATCGTAGCAATAGATTTCTAATGCTTCTTAAGACGCGATATCGCATCTCATTTCTATGTTTCATGGCAAGATATAATATGATTTGCGAAGTGTTATGTATTCCTCGCCTAAACTTCAAATGAATGTAAATGCGACACTTCTTTGCAAGGAAATAGCGTTTGCAGATGTCTACCTATCGTAGCAATAGCTTTCTAATGCTTCTTAAAACGCGATATCGCATCTCATTTCTATGTTTCATAGTAAGATATAATATGATTTGAGAAGTGTTATGTATTCCTCGTCTACACATCAAGTGAATGTAAATGCGACACATCCTTGCAAGGAAATAGCGTTTGCAGATGTCTACGTATCGAAGCAATAGAGTTCAAGTGCTTCTTAAAACGAGATATTGCATCTCATATCTATGTTTCATGATAAGATATAACATGATTTGCGTAGTGTTATGTATTCCTCGTCTACACTTCAGATGAATGCAAATGCGACACTTCCTTGCAAGGAAATAGCGTTTGCAGTTGTCTACGTATCGTAGCAATAGAATTCTTATGATTCTTAAAACGCGATATCGCATCTCATTTCTATCTTTCATGGTAAGATATAGTATGATTTGCGAAGTGTTATGTATTCCTCGTCTACACTTCAAATGAATGTGAATGCGACACTTCCTCGCTAGGAAATAGCGTTTGCAGATGTCTACGTATCGTAGCAATAGATTTCTAATGCTTCTTAAAACGCGATATCGCATCTCATTTCTATGTTTCATGGCAAGATATAATATGATTTGCGAAGTGTTATGTATTCCTCGTCTACACTTCAAATGAATGTAAAAGCGACACTTCCTTGCAAGGAAATAGCGTTTGCAGATGTCTACGTATCGTAGCAATAGATTTCTAATGCTTCTTAAGACGCGATATCGCATCTCATTTCTATGTTTCATGGCAAGATATAATATGATTTGCGAAGTGTTATGTATTCCTCGCCTAAACTTCAAATGAATGTAAATGCGACACTTCTTTGCAAGGAAATAGCGTTTGCAGATGTCTACCTATCGTAGCAATAGCTTTCTAATGCTTCTTAAAACGCGATATCGCATCTCATTTCTATGTTTCATAGTAAGATATAATATGATTTGAGAAGTGTTATGTATTCCTCGTCTACACATCAAGTGAATGTAAATGCGACACATCCTTGCAAGGAAATAGCGTTTGCAGATGTCTACGTATCGAAGCAATAGAGTTCAAGTGCTTCTTAAAACGAGATATTGCATCTCATATCTATGTTTCATGATAAGATATAACATGATTTGCGTAGTGTTATGTATTCCTCGTCTACACTTCAGATGAATGCAAATGCGACACTTCCTTGCAAGGAAATAGCGTTTGCAGTTGTCTACGTATCGTAGCAATAGAATTCTTATGATTCTTAAAACGCGATATCGCATCTCATTTCTATCTTTCATGGTAAGATATAGTATGATTTGCGAAGTGTTATGTATTCCTCGTCTACACTTCAAATGAATGTGAATGCGACACTTCCTCGCTAGGAAATAGCGTTTGCAGATGTCTACGTATCGTAGCAATAGATTTCTAATGCTTCTTAAAACGCGATATCGCATCTCATTTCTATGTTTCATGGCAAGATATAATATGATTTGCGAAGTGTTATGTATTCCTCGTCTACACTTCAAATGAATGTAAATGCGACACTTCCTTGCTAGTATATAGCCTCTGCAGATGTCTACGTATCGAAGCAATAGAGTTCAAGTGCTTCTTAAAACGAGATATTGCATCTCATATCTATGTTTCATGATAAGATATAACATGATTTGCGTAGTGTTATGTATTCCTCGTCTACACTTCAGATGAATGCAAATGCGACACTTCCTTGCAAGGAAATAGCGTTTGCAGTTGTCTACGTATCGTAGCAATAGAATTCTTATGATTCTTAAAACGCGATATCGCATCTCATTTCTATCTTTCATGGTAAGATATAGTATGATTTGCGAAGTGTTATGTATTCCTCGTCTACACTTCAAATGAATGTGAATGCGACACTTCCTCGCTAGGAAATAGCGTTTGCAGATGTCTACGTATCGTAGCAATAGATTTCTAATGCTTCTTAAAACGCGATATCGCATCTCATTTCTATGTTTCATGGCAAGATATAATATGATTTGCGAAGTGTTATGTATTCCTCGTCTACACTTCAAATGAATGTAAATGCGACACTTTCTCGCTAGGAAATAGCGTTTGCTGATGTCTAGGTATCGTAGCGATAGTGTTCTAATGCTTCTTAAAACGCGATATCGCATCTCATTTCTATGTTTCATGGTAAGATATAATATGAATTGCGAAGTGTTATGTATTCCTCGTCTACACTTCAAATGAATGTGAATGCGACACTTCCTCGCTAGGAAATAGCGTTTGCAGATGTCTACGTATCGTAGCAATAGCTTTCTAATGCTTCTTTAAACGCGATATCGCATCTCATTTCCATGTTTCATGGTAAGATATAATATGATTTACGAAGTGTTATGTATTCCTCGCCTAAACTTCAAATGAATGTAAATGCGACACTTCTTTGCAAGGAAATAGCGTTTGCAGATGTCTACCTATCGTAGCAATAGCTTTCTAATGCTTCTTAAAACGCGATATCGCATCTCATTTCTATGTTTCATAGTAAGATATAATATGATTTGAGAAGTGTTATGTATTCCTCGTCTACACATCAAGTGAATGTAAATGCGACACATCCTTGCAAGGAAATAGCGTTTGCAGATGTCTACGTATCGAAGCAATAGAGTTCAAGTGCTTCTTAAAACGAGATATTGCATCTCATATCTATGTTTCATGATAAGATATAACATGATTTGCGTAGTGTTATGTATTCCTCGTCTACACTTCAAATGAATGCAAATGCGACACTTCCTTGCAAGGAAATAGCGTTTGCAGTTGTCTACGTATCGTAGCAATAGAATTCTTATGATTCTTAAAACGCGATATCGCATCTCATTTCTATCTTTCATGGTAAGATATAGTATGATTTGCGAAGTGTTATGTATTCCTCGTCTACACTTCAAATGAATGTGAATGCGACACTTCCTCGCTAGGAAATAGCGTTTGCAGATGTCTACGTATCGTAGCAATAGCTTTCTAATGCTTCTTTAAACGCGATATCGCATCTCATTTCCATGTTTCATGGTAAGATATAATATGATTTACGAAGTGTTATGTATTCCTCGCCTAAACTTCAAATGAATGTAAATGCGACACTTCTTTGCAAGGAAATAGCGTTTGCAGATGTCTACCTATCGTAGCAATAGCTTTCTAATGCTTCTTAAAACGCGATATCGCATCTCATTTCTATGTTTCATGGTAAGATATAATATGATTTGCGAAGTGTTATGTATTCCTCGTTTACACTTCTAATGAATGTGAATGCGACACTTCCTCGCTAGGAAATAGCGTTTGCAGATGTTTACCTATAGTAGCAATAGAGTTCTAATGCTTCTTAAAACGCGATATCGCATCTCATTTCCATGTTTCATGGTAAGATATATTATGATTTGCGAAGTGTTATGTATTCCTCGTCTGCACTTCAAATGAATGTAAGTGCGACTCTTCCTTGCTAGTAAATAGCGTCTGCTGATGTCTAGGTATCGTAGCGATAGTGTTCTAATGCTTCTTAAAACGCGATATCGCATCTCATTTCTATGATTCATGGCAAGATATAATATGATTTGCGAAGTGTTATGTATGCCTCGTCTACACTTCAAATGAATGTAAATGCGACACTTCCTTGCTAGTAAATAGCGTCTGCTGATGTCTAGGTATCGTAGCGATAGTGTTCTAATGCTTCTTAAAACGCGATATCGCATCTCATTTCTATGCTTCATGGTAAGATATAATATGATTTGCGAAGTGTTATGTATTCCCCGTCTACACTTCAAATGAATGTAAATGCGACACTTCCTTGCAAGGAAATAGCGTTTGCTGATGTCTACGTATCGAAGCAATAGAGTTCAAATGCTTCTGAAAACGAGATATTGCATCTCATATCTATGTTTCATGATAAGATATAACATGATTTGCGAAGTGTTATGTATTCCTCGCCTAAACTTCAAATGAATGTAAATGCGACACTTCTTTGCAAGGAAATAGCGTTTGCAGATGTCTACCTATCGTAGCAATAGCTTTCTAATGCTTCTTAAAACGCGATATCGCATCTCATTTCTATGTTTCATGGCAAGATATAATATGATTTGCGAAGTGTTATGTATTCCTCGTCTACACTTCAAATGAATGTAAAAGCGACACTTCCTTGCAAGGAAATAGCGTTTGCAGATGTCTACGTATCGAAGCAATAGAGTTCAAGTGCTTCTTAAAACGAGATATTGCATCTCATATCTATGTTTCATGATAAGATATAACATGATTTGCGTAGTGTTATGTATTCCTCGTCTACACTTCAGATGAATGCAAATGCGACACTTCCTTGCAAGGAAATAGCGTTTGCAGTTGTCTACGTATCGTAGCAATAGAATTCTTATGATTCTTAAAACGCGATATCGCATCTCATTTCTATCTTTCATGGTAAGATATAGTATGATTTGCGAAGTGTTATGTATTCCTCGTCTACACTTCAAATGAATGTGAATGCGACACTTCCTCGCTAGGAAATAGCGTTTGCAGATGTCTACGTATCGTAGCAATAGATTTCTAATGCTTCTTAAAACGCGATATCGCATCTCATTTCTATGTTTCATGGCAAGATATAATATGATTTGCGAAGTGTTATGTATTCCTCGTCTACACTTCAAATGAATGTAAATGCGACACTTTCTCGCTAGGAAATAGCGTTTGCTGATGTCTAGGTATCGTAGCGATAGTGTTCTAATGCTTCTTAAAACGCGATATCGCATCTCATTTCTATGTTTCATGGTAAGATATAATATGAATTGCGAAGTGTTATGTATTCCTCGTCTACACTTCAAATGAATGTGAATGCGACACTTCCTCGCTAGGAAATAGCGTTTGCAGATGTCTACGTATCGTAGCAATAGCTTTCTAATGCTTCTTTAAACGCGATATCGCATCTCATTTCCATGTTTCATGGTAAGATATAATATGATTTACGAAGTGTTATGTATTCCTCGCCTAAACTTCAAATGAATGTAAATGCGACACTTCTTTGCAAGGAAATAGCGTTTGCAGATGTCTACCTATCGTAGCAATAGCTTTCTAATGCTTCTTAAAACGCGATATCGCATCTCATTTCTATGTTTCATAGTAAGATATAATATGATTTGAGAAGTGTTATGTATTCCTCGTCTACACATCAAGTGAATGTAAATGCGACACATCCTTGCAAGGAAATAGCGTTTGCAGATGTCTACGTATCGAAGCAATAGAGTTCAAGTGCTTCTTAAAACGAGATATTGCATCTCATATCTATGTTTCATGATAAGATATAACATGATTTGCGTAGTGTTATGTATTCCTCGTCTACACTTCAAATGAATGCAAATGCGACACTTCCTTGCAAGGAAATAGCGTTTGCAGATGTTTACCTATAGTAGCAATAGAGTTCTAATGCTTCTTAAAACGCGATATCGCATCTCATTTCTATGTTTCATGGTAAGATATAATATGATTTGCGAAGTGTTATGTATTCCTCGTCTGCACTTCAAATGAATGTAAGTGCGACTCTTCCTTGCTAGTAAATAGCGTCTGCTGATGTCTAGGTATCGTAGCGATAGTGTTCTAATGCTTCTTAAAACGCGATATCGCATCTCATTTCTATGATTCATGGCAAGATATAATATGATTTGCGAAGTGTTATGTATTCCTCGTCTACACTTCAAATGAATGTAAATGCGACACTTCCTTGCTAGTAAATAGCGTCTGCTGATGTCCAGGTATCGTAGCGATAGTGTTCTAATGCTTCTTAAAACGCGATATCGCATCTCATTTCTATGTTTCATGGTAAGATATAATATGATTTGCGAAGTGTTATGTATTCCTCGTCTACACTTCAAATGAATGTAAATGCGACACTTCCTTGCAAGGAAATAGCGTTTGCAGATGTCTACGTATCGTAGCAATAGATTTCTAATGCTTCTTAAAACGCGATATCGCATCTCATTTCTATGTTTCATGGCAAGATATAATATGATTTGCGAAGTGTTATGTATTCCTCGTCTACACTTCAAATGAATGTAAAAGCGACACTTCCTTGCAAGGAAATAGCGTTTGCAGATGTCTACGTATCGTAGCAATAGATTTCTAATGCTTCTTAAGACGCGATATCGCATCTCATTTCTATGTTTCATGGCAAGATATAATATGATTTGCGAAGTGTTATGTATTCCTCGCCTAAACTTCAAATGAATGTAAATGCGACACTTCTTTGCAAGGAAATAGCGTTTGCAGATGTCTACCTATCGTAGCAATAGCTTTCTAATGCTTCTTAAAACGCGATATCGCATCTCATTTCTATGTTTCATAGTAAGATATAATATGATTTGAGAAGTGTTATGTATTCCTCGTCTACACATCAAGTGAATGTAAATGCGACACATCCTTGCAAGGAAATAGCGTTTGCAGATATCTACGTATCGAAGCAATAGAGTTCAAGTGCTTCTTAAAACGAGATATTGCATCTCATATCTATGTTTCATGATAAGATATAACATGATTTGCGTAGTGTTATGTATTCCTCGTCTACACTTCAGATGAATGCAAATGCGACACTTCCTTGCAAGGAAATAGCGTTTGCAGTTGTCTACGTATCGTAGCAATAGAATTCTTATGATTCTTAAAACGCGATATCGCATCTCATTTCTATCTTTCATGGTAAGATATAGTATGATTTGCGAAGTGTTATGTATTCCTCGTCTACACTTCAAATGAATGTGAATGCGACACTTCCTCGCTAGGAAATAGCTTTTGCAGATGTCTACGTATCGTAGCAATAGATTTCTAATGCTTCTTAAAACGCGATATCGCATCTCATTTCTATGTTTCATGGCAAGATATAATATGATTTGCGAAGTGTTATGTATTCCTCGTCTACACTTCAAATGAATGTAAAAGCGACACTTCCTTGCAAGGAAATAGCGTTTGCAGATGTCTACGTATCGTAGCAATAGATTTCTAATGCTTCTTAAGACGCGATATCGCATCTCATTTCTATGTTTCATGGCAAGATATAATATGATTTGCGAAGTGTTATGTATTCCTCGCCTAAACTTCAAATGAATGTAAATGCGACACTTCTTTGCAAGGAAATAGCGTTTGCAGATGTCTACCTATCGTAGCAATAGCTTTCTAATGCTTCTTAAAACGCGATATCGCATCTCATTTCTATGTTTCATAGTAAGATATAATATGATTTGAGAAGTGTTATGTATTCCTCGTCTACACATCAAGTGAATGTAAATGCGACACATCCTTGCAAGGAAATAGCGTTTGCAGATGTCTACGTATCGAAGCAATAGAGTTCAAGTGCTTCTTAAAACGAGATATTGCATCTCATATCTATGTTTCATGATAAGATATAACATGATTTGCGTAGTGTTATGTATTCCTCGTCTACACTTCAGATGAATGCAAATGCGACACTTCCTTGCAAGGAAATAGCGTTTGCAGTTGTCTACGTATCGTAGCAATAGAATTCTTATGATTCTTAAAACGCGATATCGCATCTCATTTCTATCTTTCATGGTAAGATATAGTATGATTTGCGAAGTGTTATGTATTCCTCGTCTACACTTCAAATGAATGTGAATGCGACACTTCCTCGCTAGGAAATAGCGTTTGCAGATGTCTACGTATCGTAGCAATAGATTTCTAATGCTTCTTAAAACGCGATATCGCATCTCATTTCTATGTTTCATGGCAAGATATAATATGATTTGCGAAGTGTTATGTATTCCTCGTCTACACTTCAAATGAATGTAAATGCGACACTTCCTTGCTAGTATATAGCCTCTGCAGATGTCTACGTATCGAAGCAATAGAGTTCAAGTGCTTCTTAAAACGAGATATTGCATCTCATATCTATGTTTCATGATAAGATATAACATGATTTGCGTAGTGTTATGTATTCCTCGTCTACACTTCAGATGAATGCAAATGCGACACTTCCTTGCAAGGAAATAGCGTTTGCAGTTGTCTACGTATCGTAGCAATAGAATTCTTATGATTCTTAAAACGCGATATCGCATCTCATTTCTATCTTTCATGGTAAGATATAGTATGATTTGCGAAGTGTTATGTATTCCTCGTCTACACTTCAAATGAATGTGAATGCGACACTTCCTCGCTAGGAAATAGCGTTTGCAGATGTCTACGTATCGTAGCAATAGATTTCTAATGCTTCTTAAAACGCGATATCGCATCTCATTTCTATGTTTCATGGCAAGATATAATATGATTTGCGAAGTGTTATGTATTCCTCGTCTACACTTCAAATGAATGTAAATGCGACACTTTCTCGCTAGGAAATAGCGTTTGCTGATGTCTAGGTATCGTAGCGATAGTGTTCTAATGCTTCTTAAAACGCGATATCGCATCTCATTTCTATGTTTCATGGTAAGATATAATATGAATTGCGAAGTGTTATGTATTCCTCGTCTACACTTCAAATGAATGTGAATGCGACACTTCCTCGCTAGGAAATAGCGTTTGCAGATGTCTACGTATCGTAGCAATAGCTTTCTAATGCTTCTTCAAACGCGATATCGCATCTCATTTCCATGTTTCATGGTAAGATATAATATGATTTACGAAGTGTTATGTATTCCTCGCCTAAACTTCAAATGAATGTAAATGCGACACTTCTTTGCAAGGAAATAGCGTTTGCAGATGTCTACCTATCGTAGCAATAGCTTTCTAATGCTTCTTAAAACGCGATATCGCATCTCATTTCTATGTTTCATAGTAAGATATAATATGATTTGAGAAGTGTTATGTATTCCTCGTCTACACATCAAGTGAATGTAAATGCGACACATCCTTGCAAGGAAATAGCGTTTGCAGATGTCTACGTATCGAAGCAATAGAGTTCAAGTGCTTCTTAAAACGAGATATTGCATCTCATATCTATGTTTCATGATAAGATATAACATGATTTGCGTAGTGTTATGTATTCCTCGTCTACACTTCAAATGAATGCAAATGCGACACTTCCTTGCAAGGAAATAGCGTTTGCAGTTGTCTACGTATCGTAGCAATAGAATTCTTATGATTCTTAAAACGCGATATCGCATCTCATTTCTATCTTTCATGGTAAGATATAGTATGATTTGCGAAGTGTTATGTATTCCTCGTCTACACTTCAAATGAATGTGAATGCGACACTTCCTCGCTAGGAAATAGCGTTTGCAGATGTCTACGTATCGTAGCAATAGCTTTCTAATGCTTCTTTAAACGCGATATCGCATCTCATTTCCATGTTTCATGGTAAGATATAATATGATTTACGAAGTGTTATGTATTCCTCGCCTAAACTTCAAATGAATGTAAATGCGACACTTCTTTGCAAGGAAATAGCGTTTGCAGATGTCTACCTATCGTAGCAATAGCTTTCTAATGCTTCTTAAAACGCGATATCGCATCTCATTTCTATGTTTCATGGTAAGATATAATATGATTTGCGAAGTGTTATGTATTCCTCGTTTACACTTCAAATGAATGTGAATGCGACACTTCCTCGCTAGGAAATAGCGTTTGCAGATGTTTACCTATAGTAGCAATAGAGTTCTAATGCTTCTTAAAACGCGATATCGCATCTCATTTCCATGTTTCATGGTAAGATATATTATGATTTGCGAAGTGTTATGTATTCCTCGTCTGCACTTCAAATGAATGTAAGTGCGACTCTTCCTTGCTAGTAAATAGCGTCTGCTGATGTCTAGGTATCGTAGCGATAGTGTTCTAATGCTTCTTAAAACGCGATATCGCATCTCATTTCTATGATTCATGGCAAGATATAATATGATTTGCGAAGTGTTATGTATGCCTCGTCTACACTTCAAATGAATGTAAATGCGACACTTCCTTGCTAGTAAATAGCGTCTGCTGATGTCTAGGTATCGTAGCGATAGTGTTCTAATGCTTCTTAAAACGCGATATCGCATCTCATTTCTATGCTTCATGGTAAGATATAATATGATTTGCGAAGTGTTATGTATTCCCCGTCTACACTTCAAATGAATGTAAATGCGACACTTCCTTGCAAGGAAATAGCGTTTGCTGATGTCTACGTATCGAAGCAATAGAGTTCAAATGCTTCTGAAAACGAGATATTGCATCTCATATCTATGCTTCATGATAAGATATAATATTCTTTGCGAAGTGTTATGCATTCCTCGTATGCGACTCAAATGAATGTAAATGCGACACTTCCTTGCAAGGAAATAGCGTTTGCAGTTGTCTACGTATCGTAGCAATAGAGTTCTTATGATTCTTAAAACGCGATATCGCATCTCATTTCTATCTTTCATGGTAAGATATCATATGATTTGCGAAGTGTTATGTATTCCTCGTCTACACTTCAAATGAATGTGAATGCGACACTCCCACGCTAGGAAATAGCGTTTGCAGATGTCTACGTATCGTAGCAATAGATTTCTAATGCTTCTTAAGACGCGATATCGCATCTCATTTCTATGTTTCATGGCAAGATATAATATGATTTGCGAAGTGTTATGTATTCCTCGTCTACACTTCAAATGAATGTAAATGCGACACTTTCTCGCTAGGAAATAGCGTCTGCTTATGTCTAGGTATTGTAGCGATAGTGTTCTAATGCTTCTTAAAACGCGATATCGCATCTCATTTCTATGTTTCATGGTAAGATATAATATGAATTGCGAAGTGTTATGTATTCCTCGTCTACACTTCAAATGAATGTGAATGCGACACTTCCTCGCTAGGAAATAGCGTTTGCAGATGTCTACGTATCGTAGCAATAGCTTTCTAATGCTTCTTTAAACGCGATATCGCATCTCATTTCCATGTTTCATGGTAAGATATAATATGATTTACGAAGTGTTATGTATTCCTCGCCTAAACTTCAAATGAATGTAAATGCGACACTTCTTTGCAAGGAAATAGCGTTTGCAGATGTCTACCTATCGTAGCAATAGCTTTCTAATGCTTCTTAAAACGCGATATCGCATCTCATTTCTATGTTTCATAGTAAGATATAATATGATTTGAGAAGTGTTATGTATTCCTCGTCTACACATCAAGTGAATGTAAATGCGACACTTCCTTGCAAGGAAATGGCGTTTGCAGATGTCTACCTATCGTAGCAATAGAGTTCTAATGCTTCTTAAAACGCGATATCGCACCTCATTTCTATGTTTCATGGTAAGATATAATATGATATGCGAAGTGTTATGTATTCCTCGTCTACACTTCAAATGAATGTAAATGCGACACTTCCTTGCAAAGAAATAGCGTTTGCAGATGTCTACGTATCGTAGCTATAGATTTCTAATGCTTCTTAAAAAGCGATATCGCATCTCATTTCTATGTTTCATGGTAAGATATAATATGATTTGCGAAGTGTCATGTATTCCTCGTCTACACTTCAAATGAATGTAAATGCAACACTTCCTTGCAAGGAAATAGCGTTTGCAGATGTTTACCTATCGTAGCAAGAGAGTTCTAATGCTTCTTAAAACGCGATATCGCATCTCATTTCTATGTTTCATGGTAAGATATAATATGATTTTCGAAGAGTTATGTATTCCTCGTCTACACTTCAAATGAATGTAAATGCGACACTTCCTTGCAAAGAAATAGCGTCTGCAGATGTCTAGGTATCGTAGCGATAGATATGTAATGCTTCTTAAAACGCGATACCGCATCCCATTTCTATGTTTCATGGTAAGATATAATATGATTTGCGAAGTGTCATGTATTCCTCGTCTACACTTCAAATGAATGTAAATGCGAGACTTCCTCGCTAGGAAATAGCGTTTGCAGATGTCTATGTATCGTAGCAATAGCTTTCTAATGCTTCTTAAAACGCGATATCGCATCTCATTTCTATGTTTCATGGTAAGATATAATATGATTTGCGAAGTGTCATGTATTCCTCGTCTACACTTCAAATGAATGTGACTGCGATATTTCCTCGCTAGGAAATAGCGTTTACAGATGTCTACGTATCGTAGCAATAGCTTTCTAATGCTTCTTAAAACGCGATATCGCATCTCATTTCTATATTTCATGGTAAGATATAATATGATTTGCGAAGTGTCATGTATTCCTCGTCTACACTTCAAATGAATGTAAATGCGACACTTCCTTGCAAGGAAATAGCGATTGCAGATGTCTACGTATCGAAGCAATAGAGTTCAAATGCTTCTTAAAACGAGATATTGCATCTCATATCTATGTTTCATGATAAGATATAATATTGATTGCGAAGTGTTATGCATTCCTCGTATTCGACTCAAATGAATGTAGATGCGACACTTCCTTGCAAGGAAATAGCGTTTGCAGTTGTCTACGTATCGTAGCAATAGAGTTCTTATGATTCTTAAAACGCGATATCGCATCTCATTTCTATCTTTCATGGTAAGATATCATATGATTTGCGAAGTGTTATGTATTCCTCGTCTACACTTCAAATGAATGTGAATGCGACACTTCCTCGCTAGGAAATAGCGATTGCAGATGTCTACGTATCGAAGCAATAGAGTTCAAATGCTTCTTAAAACGAGATATTGCATCTCATACCTATGTTTCATGATAAGATATAATATTCATTGCGAAGTGTTATGCATTCCTCGTATGCGACTCAAATGAATGTAAATGCGACACTTCCTTGCAAGGAAATAGCGTTTGCAGTTGTCTACGTATCGTAGCAATAGAGTTCTTATGATTCTTAAAACGCGATATCGCATCTCACTTCTATGTTTCATGGTAAGATATAATATGATTTGCGAAGTGTTATGTATTCCTCGTCTACACTTCAAATGCGACACTTCCTTGCCAGGAAATAGCGTTTGCAAATGTCTACGTAACGTAGCAATAGCTTTCTAACGCTTCTTAAAACGCGATATCGCATCTCATTTCTATGTTTCATGGTAAGATATAATATGATTTGCGAAGTGTTATGTATTCCTCGTCTACACTTCAAATGAATGTGAATGCGATACTTCCTCGCTAGGAAATAGCGTTTGCAGATGTCTACGTATCGTAGCAATAGCTTTTTAATGCTTCTTAAAACGCGAGATCGCATCCCATTTCTATGCTTCATGGTAAGATGTAATATGTTTTGCGAAGTGTCATGTATTCCTCGTCTACACTTCAAATGAATGTAAATGCGACACTTCCTTGCAAAGAAATAGCGTTTGCAGATGTCTACGTATCGTAGCTACAGATTTCTAATGCTTCTTAAAAAGCGATATCGCATCTCATTTCTATGTTTCATGGTAAGATATAATATGATTTGCGAAGTGTCATGTATTCCTCGTCTACACTTCAAATGAATGTAAATGCAACACTTCCTTGCAAGGAAATAGCGTTTGCAGATGTTTACCTATCGTAGCAATGGAGTTCTAATGCTTCTTTAAACGTGATATCGCATCTCATTTCCATGTTTCATGGTAAGATATAATATGATGTGCGAAGTGTTATGTATTCCTCGTCTACACTTCAAATGAATGTAATTGCGACACTTCCTTGCAAAGAAATAGCGTTTTCAGATGTCTACTTATCGTAGCAATAGATATGTAATGCTTCTTAAAACGCGATACCGCATCCCATTTCTATGTTTCATGGTAAGATATAATATGATTTGCGAAGTGTCATGTATTCCTCGTCTACGCTTCAAATGAATGTGACTGCGATATTTCCTCGCTAGGAAATAGCGTTTACAGATGTCTACGTATCGTAGCAATAGCTTTCTAATGCTTCCTAAAACGCGATATCGCATCTCATTTCTATATTTCATGGTAAGATATAATATGATTTGCGAAGTGTCATGTATTCCTCGTCTACACTTCAAATGAATGTAAATGCGACACTTCCTTGCAAGGAAATAGCGATTGCAGATGTCTACGTATCGAAGCAATAGAGTTCAAATGCTTCTTAAAACGAGATATTGCATCTCATATCTATGTTTCATGATAAGATATAATATTGATTGCGAAGTGTTATGCATTCCTCGTATTCGGCTCAAATGAATGTAAATGCGACACTTCCTTGCAAGGAAATAGCGTTTGCAGTTGTCTACGTATCGTAGCAATAGAGTTCTTATGATTCTTAAAACGCGATATCGCATCTCATTTCTATCTTTCATGGTAAGATATCATATGATTTGCGAAGTGTTATGTATTCCTCGTCTACACTTCAAATGAATGTGAATGCGACACTTCCTCGCTAGGAAATAGCGATTGCAGATGTCTACGTATCGAAGCAATAGAGTTCAAATGCTTCTTAAAACGAGATATTGCATCTCATACCTATGTTTCATGGTAAGATATAATATTCATTGCGAAGTGTTATGCATTCCTCGTATGCGACTCAAATGAATGTAAATGCGACACTTCCTTGCAAGGAAATAGCGTTTGCAGTTGTCTACGTATCGTAGCAATAGAGTTCTTATGATTCTTAAAACGCGATATCGCATCTCACTTCTATGTTTCATGGTAAGATATAATATGATTTGCGAAGTGTTATGTATTCCTCGTCTACACTTCAAATGCGACACTTCCTTGCCAGGAAATAGCGTTTGCAAATGTCTACCTATCGTAGCAATAGTGCTCTTATGCTTCTTAAAACGGGATATCGCATCTCATTTCTATGTTTCATGGTAAGATATAATATGATTTGCGAAGTGTTATGTATTCCTCGTCTACACTTCAAATGAATGTAAATGCGACACTTCCTTGCAAGGAAATAGCGATTGCAGATGTCTACGTATCGAAGCAATAGAGTTCAAATGCTTCTTAAAACGAGATATTGCATCTCATTTCTATGTTGCATGGTAAGATATAATATGATTTGCGAAGTGTTACGTATTCCTCGTCTACACTTCAAATGAATGTAAATGCGACACTTCCTTGCTAGGAAATAGCGTCTGCAGATGTCTAGGTATCGTAGCAATAGAGTTCTAATGCTTCTTAAAACGAGATATTGCATCTCATATCTATGTTTCATGATAAGATATAATATTCATTGCGATGTGTTATGCATTCCTCGTCTACACTTCAAATGAATGTGAATGCGATACTTCCTCGCTAGGAAATAGCGTTTGCAGATGTCTACGTATTGTATCAATAGCTCTCTAATGCTTCTTAAAACGCGATATCGCATCTCATTTCTATGTTTCATGGTAAGATATAATATGATTTGCGAAGTGTCATGTATTCCTCGTCTACACTTCAAGTGAATGTGACTGCGATATTTCCTCGCTAGGAAATAGCGTTTGCAGATGTCTACGTAACGTAGCAATAGCTTTCTAACGCTTCTTAAAACGCGATATCGCATCTCATTTCTATGTTTCATGGTAAGATATAATATGATTTGCGAAGTGTTATGTATTCCTCGTCTACACTTCAAATGAATGTGAATGCGATACTTCCTCGCTAGGAAATAGCGATTGCAGATGTCTACGTATCGAAGCAATAGAGTTCAAATGCTTCTTAAAACGAGATATTGCATCTCATACCTATGTTTCATGATAAGATATAATATTCATTGCGAAGTGTTATGCATTCCTCGTATGCGACTCAAATGAATGTAAATGCGACACTTCCTTGCAAGGAAATAGCGTTTGCAGTTGTCTACGTATCGTAGCAATAGAGTTCTTATGATTCTTAAAACGCGATATCGCATCTCACTTCTATGTTTCATGGTAAGATATAATATGATTTGCGAAGTGTTATGTATTCCTCGTCTACACTTCAAATGCGACACTTCCTTGCCAGGAAATAGCGTTTGCAAATGTCTACCTATCGTAGCAATAGTGCTCTGATGCTTCTTAAAACGCGATATCGCATCTCATTTCTATGTTTCATGGTAAGATATAATATGATTTGCGAAGTGTTATGTATTCCTCGTCTACACTTCAAATGAATGTAAATGCGACACTTCCTTGCAAGGAAATAGCGATTGCAGATGTCTACGTATCGAAGCAATAGAGTTCAAATGCTTCTTAAAACGAGATATTGCATCTCATTTCTATGTTGCATGGTAAGATATAATATGATTTGCGAAGTGTTATGCATTCCTCGTATGCGACTCAAATGAATGTAAATGCGACACTTCCTTGCAAGGAAATAGCGTTTGCAGTTGTCTACGTATCGTAGCAATAGAGTTCTTATGATTCTTAAAACGCGATATCGCATCTCACTTCTATGTTTCATGGTAAGATATAATATGATTTGCGAAGTGTTATGTATTCCTCGTCTACACTTCAAATGCGACACTTCCTTGCCAGGAAATAGCGTTTGCAAATGTCTACCTATCGTAGCAATAGTGCTCTGATGCTTCTTAAAACGCGATATCGCATCTCATTTCTATGTTTCATGGTAAGATATAATATGATTTGCGAAGTGTTATGTATTCCTCGTCTACACTTCAAATGAATGTAAATGCGACACTTCCTTGCAAGGAAATAGCGATTGCAGATGTCTACGTATCGAAGCAATAGAGTTCAAATGCTTCTTAAAACGAGATATTGCATCTCATTTCTATGTTGCATGGTAAGATATAATATGATTTGCGAAGTGTTACGTATTCCTCGTCTACACTTCAAATGAATGTAAATGCGACACTTCCTTGCTAGGAAATAGCGTCTGCAGATGTCTAGGTATCGTAGCAATAGAGTTCTAATGCTTCTTAAAACGAGATATTGCATCTCATATCTATGTTTCATGATAAGATATAATATTCATTGCGAAGTGTTATGCATTACTCGTCTACACTTCAAATGAATGTGAATGCGATACTTCCTCGCTAGGAAATAGCGTTTGCAGATGTCTACGTATTGTATCAATAGCTCTCTAATGCTTCTTAAAACGCGATATCGCATCTCATTTCTATGTTTCATGGTAAGATATAATATGATTTGCGAAGTGTCATGTATTCCTCGTCTACACTTCAAGTGAATGTGACTGCAATATTTCCTCGCTAGGAAATAGCGTTTGCAGATGTCTACGTATCGTAGCAATAGCTTTATAATGCTTCTTAAAACGCGAGATCGCATCCCATTTCTATGCTTCATGGTAAGATGTAATATGTTTTGCGAAGTGTCATGTATTCCTCGCCTACACTTCAAATGAATGTAAATGCGACACTTCCTTGCTAGGAAATAGCGTCCGCAGATGCCTAGGTATCGTAGGAATAGAGTTCTAATGCTTCTTAAAACGAGATGTTGCATATCATATCTATGTTTCATGATAAGATATAATATTCATTGCGAAGTGTTATGCATTCCTCGTCTACGATTCAAATGAAAGTAAATGCAACACTTCCGTGCAAGGAAATAGCGTTTGCAGATGTCTATGTATCGTAGCAATAGGGTTCATATGATTCTTAAAACGCGATATCGCATCTCATTTCTATGTTTCATGGTAAGATATAACATGATTTGCGAAGTGTTATGTATTCTTCCTCTACACTTCAAATGAATGTGACTGCGATATTTCCTCGCTAGAAAATAGCGACTGCAGATGTCTACGTATCGTAGCAATAGCTTTCTAATGCTTCTTAAAACGCGATATCGCATCTTATTTCTACGTTTCATGGTAAGATGTAATATGATTTGCGAAGTGTTATGTATTCCTCCTCTACACTTCAAATGAATGTAAGTGCGACACTTCCTTGCAAGGAAATAGCGTTTGCAAATGTCTACCTATCGTAGCAATAGGGTTCTAATGCTTCTTAAAACGCGATATCGCATCTCATTTCTATGTTTCATGGTAAGATATAATATGGTTTGCGAAGTGTTATGTATTCCTCGTCTACACTGCAAATGAATGTAAATGGGACACTTCCTTGCAAGGAAATAGCGTTTGCTGATGTCTACGTATCGAAGCAATAGAGTTCAAGTGCTTCTTAAAACGAGATATTGCATCTCATATATATGTTTCATGATAAGATATAATATTCATTGCGAAGTGTTATGCATTCCTCGTCTACGATTCAAATGAAAGTAAATGCGACACTTCCTTGCAAGGAAATAGCGTTTGCAGATGTCTATGTATCGTAGCAATAGAGCTCATATGATACTTAAAACGCGATATCGCATCTCATTTCTATGTTTCATGGTAAGATATAACATGATTTGCGAAGTGTTATGTATTCCTCGTCTACACTTCAAATGAATGTGAATGCGATACTTCCTCGTTAGGAAATAGCGTTTGCAGATGTCTACGTATCGTAGCAATAGCTTTATAATGCTTCTTAAAACGCGAGATCGCATCCCATTTCTATGTTTCATGGTAAGATATAATATGATTTGCGAAGTGTCATGTATTCCTCGCCTACACTTCAAATGAATGTAAATGCGACACTTCCTTGCTAGGAAATGGCGTCCGCAGATGCCTAGGTATCGTAGCAATAGCTTTATAATGCTTCTTAAAACGCGAGATCGCATCTCATTTCTATGTTTCATGGTAAGATATAATATGATTTGCGAAGTGTCATGTATCCCTCGTCTACACTTCAAATGAATGTAAATGCGACACTTCCTTGCAAGGAAATAGCGTTTGCTGATGTCTACGTATCGAAGCAATAGAGTTCAAATGCTTCTTAAAACGAGATATTGCATCTCATATCTATGTTTCATGATAAGATATAATATTCATTGCGAAGTGTTATGCATTCCTCGTCTACGATTCAAATGAATGTAAATGTGACACTTCCTTGCAAGGAAATAGCGTTTGCAGATGTCTAAGTATCGTAGCAATAGTGTTCTTATGATTCTTAAAACGCGATATCGCATCTCATTTCTATGTTTCATGGTAAGATATAATATGATTTGAGAAGTGTCATGTATTCCTCGTCTACACTTCAAATGAATGTGAATGCGATACTTCCTCGCTAGGAAATAGCGTTTGCAGATGTCTACGTATCGTAGCAATAGCTTTATAATGCTTCTTAAAACGCGAGATCGCATCTCATTTCTATGTTTCATGGTAAGATATAATATGATTTGCGAAGTGTCATGTATTCCTCGTCTACACTTCAAATGAATGTAAATGCGACAACTCCTTGTTAGGAAGTAGCGTCTGCAGATGTCTAGGTATCGTAGCAATAAAGTTCTAATGCTTCTTGAAACGCGATATCACATCTCATTTCTACGTTTCATGGTAAGATGTAATATGATTTGCGAAGTGTTATGTATTCGTCGCCTACACTTCAAATGAATGTAAATGTGACACTTCCTTGCAAGGAAATAGCGTTTGCAGATGCCTACGTATCGAACCAATAGAGTTCAAATGCTTCTTAAAACGAGATATTGCATCTCATATCTATGTTTCATGATAAGATATAATATTCATTGCGAAGTGTTATGCATTCCTCGTCTGCGATTCAAATGAACGTAAATGCGGCACTTCCTTGCAAGGAAATAGCGTTTGCAGATGTCTACGTATCGTAACAATAGAGTTCTTATGATTCTTAAAAGGCGATATCGCATCTCATTTCTATGTTTCATGGTAAGATATAATATGATTTGCGAAGTGTCATGTATTCCTCGTCTACACTTCAAACGAATGTAAATGCGACACTTCCTTGCTAGGTAATAGCGTCTGCAGATGTCTAGGTATCGTAGCAATAGAGTTCTAATGCTTCTTAAGACGCGATATCGCATCTCATTTCTATGTTTCATGGTAAGATATAATATGATTTGCGAAGTGTCATGTATTCCTCGTCTACACTTCAAATGAATGTAAATGCGACACTTCCTTGCTAGGAAATAGCGTCTGCAGATGACTAGGTATCGTAGCAATAGTGTCCTAATGCTTCTTAAAACGCGATATCGCATCTCATTTCTATGTTTCATGGTAAGATATAATATGATTTGCGATGTGTTATGTCTTCCTCGTCTACACTTCAAATGAATGTAAATGCGACACTTCCTTGCAAAGAAATAGCGTTTGCAGATGTCTACGTATCGTAGCAATAGATTTCTAATGCTACTTAAAACGCGATATCGCATCTCATTTCGATGTTTCACTGTAAGATATAATATGATTTGCGAAGTGTCATGTATTCCTCGTCTACACTTCAAATGAATGTAAATGCAACACTTCCTTGCAAAGAAATAGCGTTTGCAGATGTCTACGTATCGTAGCAATAGATTTCTAATGCTTCTTAAAACGCGATATCGCATCTCATTTCGATGTTTCACTGTAAGATATAATATCATTTGCGAAGTGTCATGTATTCCTCGTCTACACTTCAAATGAATGTAAATGCGACACTTCCTTGCAAGGAAATAGCGTTGGCAGATGTCTACCTATCGTAGCAATAGAGTTCTAATGCTTCTTAAAACGCGATATCGCATCTCATTTCTATGTTTCATGGTAAGATATAATATGATTTGCGAAGTGTTATGTATTCCTCGTCTACACTTCAAATGAATGTAAATGCGACACTTCCTTGGTAGGAAATAGCGTCTGCAGATGTCTACGTATCGAAGAAATAGAGTTCAAATGCTTCTTAAAACGAGATATTGCATCTCATATCTATGTTTCATGATAAGATATAATATTCATTGCGAAGTGTTATGCATTCCTCGTCCACACTTCAAATGAATGTGAATGCGATACTTCCTCGCTAGGAAATTGCGTTTGCAGATGTCTACGTATCGTAGCAATAGCCTTCTAATGCTTCTTAAAACGCGATATCGCATCTCATTTCTATGTTTCATGGTAAGATATAATATGATTTGCGAAGTGTCATGTATTCCTCGTCTACACTTCAAATGAATGTAAATGCGACACCTCCTTGTTAGGAAATAGCGTCTGCAGATGTCTAGGTATCGTAGCAATAAAGTTCTAATGCTTCTTAAAACGCGATATCGCATCTCATTTCTACGTTTCATGGTAAGATGTAATATGATTTGCGAAGTGCTATGTATTCGTCGCCTACACTTCAAATGAATGTAAATGTGACACTTCCTTGCAAGGAAATAGCGTTTGCAGATGTCTACGTATCGGAGCAATAGTGTTCTAATGCTTCTTAAAATGCGATATCGCATCTCATTTCTATGTTTCATGGTAAGATATAATATGATTTGCGAAATGTTATGTATTCCTCGTCTACACTTCAAATGAATGTAAATGCGACACTTTCTCGCCAGGAAATAGCGTCTGCTGATGTCTAGGTATCGTAGCGATAGAGTTCTAACGCTTCTTAAAACGCGATATCGCATCTCATTTCTATGTTTCATGGTAAGATATAATATGAATTGCGAAGTGTTGTGTATTCCTCGTCTACACTTCAAATGAATGTGAATGCGACACTTCCTCGCTAGGAAATAGCGTTTGCAGATGTCTACGTATCGTAGCAATAGCTTTCTAATGCTTCTTTAAACGCGATATCGCATCTCATTTCCATGTTTCATGGTAAGATATAATATGATTTACGAAGTGTTATGTATTCCTCGCCTAAACTTCAAATGAATGTAAATGCGACACTTCTTTGCAAGGCAATAGCGTTTGCAGATGTCTACCTATCGTAGCAATAGCTTTCTAATGCTTCTTAAAACGCGATATCGCATCTCATTTCTATGTTTCATAGTAAGATATAATATGATTTGAGAAGTGTTATGTATTCCTCGTCTACACATCAAGTGAATGTAAATGCGACACATCCTTGCAAGGAAATAGCGTTTGCAGATGTCTACGTATCGAAGCAATAGAGTTCAAGTGCTTCTTAAAACGAGATATTGCATCTCATATCTATGTTTCATGATAAGATATAACATGATTTGCGTAGTGTTATGTATTCCTCGTCTACACTTCAAATGAATGCAAATGCGACACTTCCTTGCAAGGAAATAGCGTTTGCATTTGTCTACGTATCGTAGCAATAGAATTCTTATGATTCTTAAAACGCGATATCGCATCTCATTTCTATCTTTCATGGTAAGATATAGTATGATTTGCGAAGTGTTATGTATTCCTCGTCTACACTTCAAATGAATGTGAATGCGACACTTCCTCGCTAGGAAATAGCGTTTGCAGATGTCTACGTATCGTAGCAATAGATTTCTAATGCTTCTTAAAACGCGATATCGCATCTCATTTCTATGTTTCATGGTAAGATATAACATGATTTGCGAAGTGTTATGTATTCCTCGCCTACACTTCAAATGAATGTGAATGCGATACTTCCTCGCTAGGTAATAGCGTTTGCAGATGTCTACGTATCGTAGCAATAGCTTTCTAATGCTTCTTAAAACGCGATATCGCATCTCATTTCTATGTTTCATGGTAAGATATAATATGACTCGCGAAGTGTTATGTATTCCCCCTCTACACTTCAAATGAATGTAAATGCTACTCTTCCTTGCAAGGAAATAGCGTTTGCAGTTGTCTACCTACCGTAGCAATAGTGTTCTAATGCTTCTTAAAACGAGATATCGCATCTCATTTCTATGTTTCATGGTAAGATATAATATGATTTGCGAAGTGTTATGTATTCCTCGTCTACACATCAAATGAATGTAAATGCGACACTTCCTTGCAAGGAAATAGCGTTTGCTGATGTCTACGTATCGAAGCAATAGTGTTCAAATGCTTCTTAAAACGAGATATTGCATCTCATATCTATGTTTCATGATAAGATATAATATTCATTGCGAAGGGTTATGCATTCCTCGTATGCGATTCAGATGAATGTAAATGCGACACTTCCTTGCAAGGAAATAGCGTTTGCAGTTTTCTACGTATCGTAGCAATAGGGTTCTTATGATTCTTAAAACGCGATATCGCATCTCATTTCCATCTTTCATGGTAAGATATAATATGATTTGCGAAGTGTTATGTATTTCTCGTCTACACTTCAAATGAATGTGAATGCGACACTTCCTCGCTAGGAAATAGCGTTTGCAAATGTCTACCTATCGTAACAATAGTGCTCTTATGCTTCTTAAAACGCGATATCGCATCTCATTTCTATGTTTCATGGTAAGATATAATATGATTTACGAAGTGTTATGTATTCCTCGCCTAAACTTCAAATGAATGTAAATGCGACACTTCTTTGCAAGGCAATAGCGTTTGCAGATGTCTACCTATCGTAGCAATAGCTTTCTAATGCTTCTTAAAACGCGATATCGCATCTCATTTCTATGTTTCATAGTAAGATATAATATGATTTGAGAAGTGTTATGTATTCCTCGTCTACACATCAAGTGAATGTAAATGCGACACATCCTTGCAAGGAAATAGCGTTTGCAGATGTCTACGTATCGAAGCAATAGAGTTCAAGTGCTTCTTAAAACGAGATATTGCATCTCATATCTATGTTTCATGATAAGATATAACATGATTTGCGTAGTGTTATGTATTCCTCGTCTACACTTCAAATGAATGCAAATGCGACACTTCCTTGCAAGGAAATAGCGTTTGCATTTGTCTACGTATCGTAGCAATAGAATTCTTATGATTCTTAAAACGCGATATCGCATCTCATTTCTATCTTTCATGGTAAGATATAGTATGATTTGCGAAGTGTTATGTATTCCTCGTCTACACTTCAAATGAATGTGAATGCGACACTTCCTCGCTAGGAAATAGCGTTTGCAGATGTCTACGTATCGTAGCAATAGATTTCTAATGCTTCTTAAAACGCGATATCGCATCTCATTTCTATGTTTCATGGTAAGATATAACATGATTTGCGAAGTGTTATGTATTCCTCGCCTACACTTCAAATGAATGTGAATGCGATACTTCCTCGCTAGGTAATAGCGTTTGCAGATGTCTACGTATCGTAGCAATAGCTTTCTAATGCTTCTTAAAACGCGATATCGCATCTCATTTCTATGTTTCATGGTAAGATATAATATGACTCGCGAAGTGTTATGTATTCCCCCTCTACACTTCAAATGAATGTAAATGCTACTCTTCCTTGCAAGGAAATAGCGTTTGCAGTTGTCTACCTACCGTAGCAATAGTGTTCTAATGCTTCTTAAAACGAGATATCGCATCTCATTTCTATGTTTCATGGTAAGATATAATATGATTTGCGAAGTGTTATGTATTCCTCGTCTACACATCAAATGAATGTAAATGCGACACTTCCTTGCAAGGAAATAGCGTTTGCTGATGTCTACGTATCGAAGCAATAGTGTTCAAATGCTTCTTAAAACGAGATATTGCATCTCATATCTATGTTTCATGATAAGATATAATATTCATTGCGAAGTGTTATGCATTCCTCGTATGCGATTCAGATGAATGTAAATGCGACACTTCCTTGCAAGGAAATAGCGTTTGCAGTTTTCTACGTATCGTAGCAATAGGGTTCTTATGATTCTTAAAACGCGATATCGCATCTCATTTCCATCTTTCATGGTAAGATATAATATGATTTGCGAAGTGTTATGTATTTCTCGTCTACACTTCAAATGAATGTGAATGCGACACTTCCTCGCTAGGAAATAGCGTTTGCAAATGTCTACCTATCGTAGCAATAGTGCTCTTATGCTTCTTAAAACGCGATATCGCATCTCATTTCTATGTTTCATGGTAAGATATAATATGATTTGCGAAGTGTTATGTATTCCTCGTCTACACTTCAAATGAATGTAAATGCGACACTTCCTTGCAAGGAAATAGCGTTTGCAGATGTCTACCTATCGTAGCAATAGAGTTCTAATGCTTCTTAAAACGCGATACCGCATCTCATTTCTATGTTTCATGGTAAGATATAATATGATTTGCGAAGTGTTATGTATTCCTCGTCTACACTTCAAATGAATGCAATTGCGACACTTCCTTGCAAAGAAATAGCGTCTGCAGATGTCTAGGTATCGTAGCGATAGAGTTCTAATGCTTCTTGAAACGTGATATCGCATCTCATTTCCATGTTTCATGGTAAGATATAATATGATGTGCGAAGTGTTATGTATTCCTCGTCTACACTTCAAATGAATGTAATTGCGACACTTCCTTGCAAAGAAATAGCGTTTGCAGATGTCTACGTATCGTAGCAATAGATATGTAATGCTTCTTAAAACGTGATATCGCATCTCATTTCTACGTTTCATGGTAAGATATAATATGATTTGCGAAGTGTCATGTATTCCTCGCCTACTATTCAAATGAGTGTAAAAGCGACACTTCCTTGCAAGGAAATGGCGTTTGCAGATGTCTACCTATCGTAGCAATAGAGTTCTAATGCTTCTTAAAACGCGATATCGCACCTCATTTCTATGTTTCATGGTAAGATATAATATGATATGCGAAGTGTTATGTATTCCTCGTCTACACTTCAAATGAATGTAAATGCGACACTTCCTTGCAAAGAAATAGCGTTTGCAGATGTCTACGTATCGTAGCTATAGATTTCTAATGCTTCTTAAAAAGCGATATCGCATCTCATTTCTATGTTTCATGGTAAGATATAATATGATTTGCGAAGTGTCATGTATTCCTCGTCTACACTTCAAATGAATGTAAATGCAACACTTCTTGCAAGGAAATAGCGTTTGCAGATGTTTACCTATCGTAGCAAGAGAGTTCTAATGCTTCTTAAAACGCGATATCGCATCTCATTTCTATGTTTCATGGTAAGATATAATATGATTTGCGAAGAGTTATGTATTCCTCGTCTACACTTCAAATGAATGTAAATGCGACACTTCCTTGCAAAGAAATAGCGTCTGCAGATGTCTAGGTATCGTAGCGATAGATATGTAATGCTTCTTAAAACGCGATACCGCATCCCATTTCTATGTTTCATGGTAAGATATAATATGATTTGCGAAGTGTCATGTATTCCTCGTCTACACTTCAAATGAATGTGACTGCGATATTTCCTCGCTAGGAAATAGCGTTTACAGATGTCTACGTATCGTAGCAATAGCTTTCTAATGCTTCTTAAAACGCGATATCGCATCTCATTTCTATATTTCATGGTAAGATATAATATGATTTGCGAAGTGTCATGTATTCCTCGTCTACACTTCAAATGAATGTAAATGCGACACTTCCTTGCAAGGAAATAGCGATTGCAGATGTCTACGTATCGAAGCAATAGAGTTCAAATGCTTCTTAAAACGAGATATTGCATCTCATATCTATGTTTCATGATAAGATATAATATTGATTGCGAAGTGTTATGCATTCCTCGTATTCGACTCAAATGAATGTAAATGCGACACTTCCTTGCAAGGAAATAGCGTTTGCAGTTGTCTACGTATCGTAGCAATAGAGTTCTTATGATTCTTAAAACGCGATATCGCATCTCATTTCTATCTTTCATGGTAAGATATCATATGATTTGCGAAGTGTTATGTATTCCTCGTCTACACTTCAAATGAATGTGAATGCGACACTTCCTCGCTAGGAAATAGCGATTGCAGATGTCTACGTATCGAAGCAATAGAGTTCAAATGCTTCATAAAACGAGATATTGCATCTCATACCTATGTTTCATGATAAGATATAATATTCATTGCGAAGTGTTGTGCATTCCTCGTATGCGACTCAAATGAATGTAAATGCGACACTTCCTTGCAAGGAAATAGCGTTTGCAGTTGTCTACGTATCGTAGCAATAGAGTTCTTATGATTCTTAAAACGCGATATCGCATCTCACTTCTATGTTTCATGGTAAGATATAATATGATTTGCGAAGTGTTATGTATTCCTCGTCTACACTTCAAATGCGACACTTCCTTGCCAGGAAATAGCGTTTGCAAATGTCTACCTATCGTAGCAATAGTGCTCTTATGCTTCTTAAAACGGGATATCGCATCTCATTTCTATGTTTCATGGTAAGATATAATATGATTTGCGAAGTGTTATGTATTCCTCGTCTACACTTCAAATGAATGTAAATGCGACACTTCCTTGCAAGGAAATAGCGATTGCAGATGTCTACGTATCGAAGCAATAGAGTTCAAATGCTTCTTAAAACGAGATATTGCATCTCATTTCTATGTTGCATGGTAAGATATAATATGATTTGCGAAGTGTTACGTATTCCTCGTCTACACTTCAAATGAATGTAAATGCGACACTTCCTTGCTAGGAAATAGCGTCTGCAGATGTCTAGGTATCGTAGCAATAGAGTTCTAATGCTTCTTAAAACGAGATATTGCATCTCATATCTATGTTTCATGATAAGATATAATATTCATTGCGATGTGTTATGCATTCCTCGTCTACACTTCAAATGAATGTGAATGCGATACTTCCTCGCTAGGAAATAGCGTTTGCAGATGTCTACGTATTGTATCAATAGCTCTCTAATGCTTCTTAAAACGCGATATCGCATCTCATTTCTATGTTTCATGGTAAGATATAATATGATTTGCGAAGTGTCATGTATTCCTCGTCTACACTTCAAGTGAATGTGACTGCGATATTTCCTCGCTAGGAAATAGCGTTTGCAGATGTCTACGTAACGTAGCAATAGCTTTCTAACGCTTCTTAAAACGCGATATCGCATCTCATTTCTATGTTTCATGGTAAGATATAATATGATTTGCGAAGTGTTATGTATTCCTCGTCTACACTTCAAATGAATGTAAATGCGACACTTCCTTGCAAAGAAATAGCGTTTGCAGATGTCTACGTATCGTAGCTACAGATTTCTAATGCTTCTTAAAAAGCGATATCGCATCTCATTTCTATGTTTCATGGTAAGATGTAATATGTTTTGCGAAGTGTCATGTATTCCTCGCCTACACTTCAAATGAATGTAAATGCGACACTTCCTTGCTAGGAAATAGCGTCCGCAGATGCCTAGGTATCGTAGGAATAGAGTTCTAATGCTTCTTTAAACGCGATATCGCATCTCATTTCCATGTTTCATGGTAAGATATAATATGATGTGCGAAGTGTTATGTATTCCTCGTCTACACTTCAAATGAATGTAATTGCGACACTTCCTTGCAAAGAAATAGCGTTTTCAGATGTCTACTTATCGTAGCAATAGATATGTAATGCTTCTTAAAACGCGATACCGCATCCCATTTCTATGTTTCATGGTAAGATATAATATGATTTGCGAAGTGTCATGTATTCCTCGTCTACACTTCAAATGCGACACTTCCTTGCCAGGAAATAGCGTTTGCAAATGTCTACCTATCGTAGCAATAGTGCTCTGATGCTTCTTAAAACGCGATATCGCATCTCATTTCTATGTTTCATGGTAAGATATAATATGATTTGCGAAGTGTCATGTATTCCTCGTCTACACTTCAAGTGAATGTGACTGCGATATTTCCTCGCTAGGAAATAGCGTTTGCAGATGTCTACGTAACGTAGCAATAGCTTTCTAACGCTTCTTAAAACGCGATATCGCATCTCATTTCTATGTTTCATGGTAAGATATAATATGATTTGCGAAGTGTTATGTATTCCTCGTCTACACTTCAAATGAATGTGAATGCGATACTTCCTCGCTAGGAAATAGCGATTGCAGATGTCTACGTATCGAAGCAATAGAGTTCAAATGCTTCTTAAAACGAGATATTGCATCTCATACCTATGTTTCATGATAAGATATAATATTCATTGCGAAGTGTTATGCATTCCTCGTATGCGACTCAAATGAATGTAAATGCGACACTTCCTTGCAAGGAAATAGCGTTTGCAGTTGTCTACGTATCGTAGCAATAGAGTTCTTATGATTCTTAAAACGCGATATCGCATCTCACTTCTATGTTTCATGGTAAGATATAATATGATTTGCGAAGTGTTATGTATTCCTCGTCTACACTTCAAATGCGACACTTCCTTGCCAGGAAATAGCGTTTGCAAATGTCTACCTATCGTAGCAATAGTGCTCTGATGCTTCTTAAAACGCGATATCGCATCTCATTTCTATGTTTCATGGTAAGATATAATATGATTTGCGAAGTGTTATGTATTCCTCGTCTACACTTCAAATGAATGTAAATGCGACACTTCCTTGCAAGGAAATAGCGATTGCAGATGTCTACGAATCGAAGCAATAGAGTTCAAATTCTTCTTAAAACGAGATATTGCATCTCATTTCTATGTTGCATGGTAAGATATAATATGATTTGCGAATTGTTACGTATTCCTCGTCTACACTTCAAATGAATGTAAATGCGACACTTCCTTGCTAGGAAATAGCGTCTGCAGATGTCTAGGTATCGTAGCAATAGAGTTCTAATGCTTCTTAAAACGAGATATTGCATCTCATATCTATGTTTCATGATAAGATATAATATTCATTGCGAAGTGTTATGCATTACTCGTCTACACTTCAAATGAATGTGAATGCGATACTTCCTCGCTAGGAAATAGCGTTTGCAGATGTCTACGTATCGTAGCAATAGCTTTATAATGCTTCTTAAAACGCGAGATCGCATCCCATTTCTATGCTTCATGGTAAGATGTAATATGTTTTGCGAAGTGTCATGTATTCCTCGCCTACACTTCAAATGAATGTAAATGCGACACTTCCTTGCTAGGAAATAGCGTCCGCAGATGCCTAGGTATCGTAGGAATAGAGTTCTAATGCTTCTTAAAACGAGATATTGCATATCATATCTATGTTTCATGATAAGATATAATATTCATTGCGAAGTGTTATGCATTCCTCGTCTACGATTCAAATGAAAGTAAATGCAACACTTCCTTGCAAGGAAATAGCGTTTGCAGATGTCTATGTATCGTAGCAATAGGGTTCATATGATTCTTAAAACGCGATATCGCATCTCATTTCTATGTTTCATGGTAGGATATAACATGATTTGCGAAGTGTTATGTATTCTTCCTCTACACTTCAAATGAATGTGACTGCGATATTTCCTCGCTAGGAAATGGCGTTTGCAGATGTCTACGTATCGTAGCAATAGCTTTCTAATGCTTCTTAAAACGCGATATCGCATCTTATTTCTACGTTTCATGGTAAGATATAATATGGTTTGCGAAGTGTTATGTATTCCTCGTCTACACTGCAAATGAATGTAAATGGGACACTTCCTTGCAAGGAAATAGCGTTTGCTGATGTCTACGTATCGAAGCAATAGAGTTCAAGTGCTTCTTAAAACGAGATATTGCATCTCATATATATGTTTCATGATAAGATATAATATTCATTGCGAAGTGTTATGCATTCCTCGTCTACGATTCAAATGAAAGTAAATGCGACACTTCCTTGCAAGGAAATAGCGTTTGCAGATGTCTACGTATCGTAGCAATAGAGTTCATATGATTCGTAAAACGCGATATCGCATCTCATTTCTATGTTTCATGGTAAGATATAATATGATTTGAGAAGTGTCATGTATTCCTCGTCTACACTTCAAATGAATGTAAATGCGACACTTCCTTGCTAGGAAATAGCGTCTGCAGATGTCTAGGTATCGTAACAATGGAGTTCTAATGCTTCTTAAAACGCGATATCGCATCTCATTTCTGTGTTTCATGGTAAGATATAATATGATTCGCGAAGTGTTATGTATTCCTCGTCTACACTTCAAATGAATGTGAATGCGATACTTCCTCGCAAGGAAATAGCGTTTGCAGATGTCTACGTATCGTAGCAATAGATTTCTAATGCTTCTTAAAACGCGATATCGCATCTCATTTCTATGTTTCATGGTAAGATATAATATGATTTGCGAAGTGTCATGTATTCCTCGTCTACACTTCAAATGAATGTAAATGCGACAACTCCTTGTTAGGAAGTAGCGTCTGCAGATGTCTAGGTATCGTAGCAATAAAGTTCTAATGCTTCTTGAAACGCGATATCGCATCTCATTTCTACGTTTCATGGTAAGATGTAATATGATTTGCGAAGTGTTATGTATTCGTCGCCTACACTTCAAATGAATGTAAATGTGACACTTCCTTGCAAGGAAATAGCGTTTGCAGATGCCTACGTATCGAACCAATAGAGTTCAAATGCTTCTTAAAACGAGATATTGCATCTCATATCTATGTTTCATGACAAGATATAATATTCATTGCGAAGTGTTATGCATTCCTCGTCTGCGATTCAAATGAACGTAAATGCGGCACTTCCTTGCAAGGAAATAGCGTTTGCAGATGTCTACGTATCGTAACAATAGAGTTCTTATGATTCTTAAAAGGCGATATCGCATCTCATTTCTATGTTTCATGGTAAGATATAATATGATTTGCGAAGTGTCATGTATTCCTCGTCTACACTTCAAATGAATGTAAATGCGACACTTCCTTGCTAGGTAATAGCGTCTGCAGATGTCTAGGTATCGTAGCAATAGAGTTCTAATGCTTCTTAAGACGCGATATCGCATCTCATTTCTATGTTTCATGGTAAGATATAATATGATTTGCGAAGTGTCATGTATTCCTCGTCTACACTTCAAATGAATGTAAATGCGACACTTCCTTGCTAGGAAATAGCGTCTGCAGATGACTAGGTATCGTAGCAATAGTGTCCTAATGCTTCTTAAATCGCGATATCGCATCTCATTTCTATGTTTCATGGTAAGATATAATATGATTTGCGATGTGTTATGTCTTCCTCGTCTACACATCAAATGAATGTAAATGCGACACTTCCTTGCAAAGAAATAGCGTTTGCAGATGTCTACGTATCGTAGCAATAGATTTCTAATGCTACTTAAAACGCGATATCGCATCTCATTTCGATGTTTCACTGTAAGATATAATATGATTTGCGAAGTGTCATGTATTCCTCGTCTACACTTCAAATGAATGTAAATGCAACACTTCCTTGCAAAGAAATAGCGTTTGCAGATGTCTACGTATCGTAGCAATAGATTTCTAATGCTTCTTAAAACGCGATATCGCATCTCATTTCGATGTTTCACTGTAAGATATAATATCATTTGCGAAGTGTCATGTATTCCTCGTCTACACTTCAAATGAATGTAAATGCGACACTTCCTTGCAAGGAAATAGCGTTGGCAGATGTCTACCTATCGTAGCAATAGAGTTCTAATGCTTCTTAAAACGCGATATCGCATCTCATTTCTATGTTTCATGGTAAGATATAATATGATTTGCGAAGTGTTATGTATTCCTCGTCTACACTTCAAATGAATGTAAATGCGACACTTCCTTGGTAGGAAATAGCGTCTGCAGATGTCTACGTATCGAATAAATAGAGTTCAAATGCTTCTTAAAACGAGATATTGCATCTCATATCTATGTTTCATGATAAGATATAATATTCATTGCGAAGTGTTATGCATTCCTCGTCCACACTTCAAATGAATGTGAATGCGATACTTCCTCGCTAGGAAATTGCGTTTGCAGATGTCTACGTATCGTAGCAATAGCCTTCTAATGCTTCTTAAAACGCGATATCGCATCTCATTTCTATGTTTCATGGTAAGATATAATATGATTTGCGAAGTGTCATGTATTCCTCGTCTACACTTCAAATGAATGTAAATGCGACACCTCCTTGTTAGGAAATAGCGTCTGCAGATGTCTAGGTATCGTAGCAATAAAGTTCTAATGCTTCTTAAAAAGCGATATCGCATCTCATTTCTACGTTTCATGGTAAGATGTAATATGATTTGCGAAGTGCTATGTATTCGTCGCCTACACTTCAAATGAATGTAAATGTGACACTTCCTTGCAAGGAAATAGCGTTTGCAGATGTCTACGTATCGGAGCAATAGTGTTCTAATGCTTCTTAAAATGCGATATCGCATCTCATTTCTATGTTTCATGGTAAGATATAATATGATTTGCGAAATGTTATGTATTCCTCGTCTACACTTCAAATGAATGTAAATGCGACACTTCCTTGGTAGGAAATAGCGTCTGCAGATGTCTAGGTATCGTAGCAGTAGAGTTCTAATGCTTCCTAAAACGCGATATCGCATCTCATATCTATGTTTCATGGTAAGATATAACATGATTTGCGAAGTGTTGTGTATTCCTCGTCTACACTTCAAATGAATGTGAATGCGATACTTCCTCGCTAGGAAATAGCGTTTGCAGATGTCTACGTATCGTTGCAATAACTGACTAATACTTCTTAAAACGCGATATCGCATCTCATTTCTATGTTTCATGGTACGATAAAATATGATTTGCGAAGTGTCATGTATTCCTCGTCTACACTTCAAACGAATGTAAAAGCGACACTTCCTTGCTAGGAATTAGCGTCTGCAGATGACTAGGTATCGTAGCAATAGTGTTCTAATTCTTCTTAAAACGCGATATCGCATCTCATTTCTATGTTTCATGGTAAGATATAATATGATTTGCGAAGTGTTATGTATTCCTCGTCTACACTTCAAATGAATGTATATGCGACACTTTCTAGCTAGGAAATAGCGTCTGCAGATGTCTAGGTATCGTAGCGATAGAGTTCTAATGCTTCTCAAAACGCAATATCGCATCTCATTTCTATGTTTCATGGTAAGATATAACATGATTTGCGAAGTGTTGTGTATTCCTCGTCTACACTTCAAATGAATATGAACGCGATACTTCCTCGCTAGGAAATAGCGTTTGCAGATGTCTAGGTATCGTAGCAATAGATTTCTAATGCTTCTTAAAACGCGATATCGCATCTCATTTCGATGTTTCACTGTAAGATATAATATGATTTGCGAAGTGTCATGTATTCCTCGTCTACACTTCAAATGAATGTAAATGCGACACTTCCTTGCAAGGAAATAGCGTTTGCAGATGTCTAGCTATCGTAGCAATAGAGTTCTAATGCTTCTTAAAACGCGATATCGCATTTCATTTCTATGTTTCATGGTAAGATATAATATTATTTGCGAAGTGTTATGTACTCCTCGTCTACGCTTCACATGAATGTAAATGCGACACTTCCTTGCATGGAAATAGCGTTTGCAGATGTCTACGTATCGTAGCAATGGAGTTCTTATGATTCTTAAAACGCGATATCGCATCTCATTTCTACGTTTCATGGTAAGATATTATATGATTTGCGAAGTGTTGTGTATTCCTCGTCTACACTTCAAATGAATGTAAATGCGACACTTCCTTGCAAGGAAATAGCGTCTGCAGTTGTCTACGTATCGTAGCAATAGGGTTCTTATGATTCTTAAAACGCGATATCGCATCTCATTTCTTCAGACGAGGAATGCATAACACTTCGCAATGAATATTATATCTTATCATGAAACATAGATATGAGATGCAATATCCTGTTTTAAGAAGCATTTGAACTCTATTGCTTCGATACGTAGGCATCTGCAAACGCTATTTCCTTGCAAGGAAGTGTCGCATTTACATTCATTTGAAGTGTAGACGAGGAATACGTAACACTTCGCAAATCATATTATATCTTACCATGAAACATAGAAATGAGATGCGATATCGCGTTTTAAGAATCATAAGAACTCCAATGCTACGATACGTAGACATCTGCAAACGCTATTTCCTTGCAAGGAAGTGTCGCATTTACATTCATTTGAATCGTAGACGCGGAATGCATAACACTTCGCAATGAATATTATATCTTATCATGAAACATAGATATGAGATACTATATCTCGTTTTAAGAAGCATTTGAACTCTATTGCTACGATACCTAGACATCTGCAGACGCTATTTCCTACCAAGGAAGTGTCGCATTTACATTCATTTGATGTATAGACGAGGAATACATAAGACTTCGCAAATCTTATTATATCTTACCATGAAACATAGAAATGAGAAGCGATATCGCCTTTTAAGAATCACAAGAACTCTATTGCTACGATACGTAGACATCTGCAAACGCTATTTCCTTACAAGAAAGTGTCGCAATTACATTCATTTGAATCGTATACTAGGAATGCATAACACTTCGCAATGAATATTATATCTTATCATGAAACGTAGATATGAGATGCTATATCTCGTTTTAAGAAGCATTTGAACTCTATTGCTACGATACCTAGACATCTGCAGACGCTATTTCCTAGCAAGGAAGTGTCGCATTTACATTCATTTGAAGTGTAGACGAGGAATACATGACACTTCGCAAATCATATTATATCTTACCATGAAACCAAAACCAAATGAATGTAAATGCAACACTTCCTTGCAAGGAAATAGCGTCTGCTGATGTCTGCCTATCGTAGCAATAGAGTTCTACTGCTTCTTAAAACGCGATATCGCATCTCATTTCCATGTTTCATGGTAAGATATAATATGATTTGCGAAGTGTCATGTATTCCTCGTCTACACTTCAAATGAATGTAAATGCGACAACTCCTTGTTAGGAAGTAGCGTCTGCAGATGTTTAGGTATCGTAGCAATAAAGTTCTAATGCTTCTTAAAACGCGATATCGCATCTCATTTCTACGTTTCATGGTAAGATGTAATATGATTTGCGAAGTGTTATGTATTCGTCGCCTACACTTCAAATGAATGTAAATGTGACACTTCCTTGCAAGGAAATAGCGTTTGCAGATGCCTACGTATCGAACCAATAGAGTTCAAATGCTTCTTAAAACGAGATATTGCATCTCATATCTATGTTTCATGATAAGATATAATATTCATTGCGAAGTGTTATGCATTCCTCGTCTGCGATTCAAATGAACGTAAATGCGGCACTTCCTTGCAAGGAAATAGCGTTTGCAGATGTCTACGTATCGTAACAATAGAGTTCTTATGATTCTTAAAAGGCAATATCGCATCTCATTTCTATGTTTCATGGTAAGATATAATATGATTTGCGAAGTGTCATGTATTCCTCGTCTACACTTCAAATGAATGTAAATGCGACACTTCCTTGCTAGGTAATAGCGTCTGCAGATGTCTAGGTATCGTAGCAATAGAGTTCTAATGCTTCTTAAGACGCGATATCGCATCTCATTTCTATGTTTCATGGTAAGATATAATATGATTTGCGAAGTGTCATGTATTCCTCGTCTACACTTCAAATGAATGTAAATGCGACACTTCCTTGCTAGGAAATAGCGTCTGCAGATGACTAGGTATCGTAGCAATAGTGTCCTAATGCTTCTTAAAACGCGATATCGCATCTCATTTCTATGTTTCATGGTAGGATATAATATGATTGGCGAAGTGTTATGTCTTCCTCGTCTACACTTCAAATGAATGTAAATGCGACACTTCCTTGCAAAGAAATAGCGTTTGCAGATGTCTACGTATCGTAGCAATAGATTTCTAATGCTACTTAAAACGCGATATCGCATCTCATTTCGATGTTTCACTGTAAGATATAATATGATTTGCGAAGTGTCATGTATTCCTCGTCTACACTTCAAATGAATGTAAATGCGACACTTACTTGCTAGGTAATAGCGTCTGCAGATGTCTAGGTATTGTAGCAATAGAGTTCTAATGCTTCTTAAAACGCGATATCGCATTTCATTTCTATGTTTCATGGTAAGATATAATATGATTTGCGAAGTGTCATGTATTCCTCGTCTACACTTCAAATGAATGTAAATGCGACACTTCCTTGCTAGGAAATAGCGTCTGCAGATGACTAGGTATCGTAGCAATAGTGTTCTAATGCTTCTTAAAACGAGATATTGCATCTCATATCTATGTTTCATGATAAGATATAATATTCATTGCGAAGTGTTATGCATTCCTCGTCCACACTCCAAATGAATGTAAATGCGACACTTCCTTGCAAGGAAATAGCGTTTTCAGATGTCTGCCTATCGTAGCAATAGAGTTCTAATGCTTCTTAAAACGCGATATCGCATCTCATTTCTATGTTTCATGGTAAGATATAATATGATTTGCGAAGTGTCATGTATTCCTCGTCTACACTTCAAATGAATGTAAATGCGACAACTCCTTGTTAGGAAGTAGCGTCTGCAGATGTTTAGGTATCGTAGCAATAAAGTTCTAATGCTTCTTAAAACGCGATATCGCATCTCATTTCTACGTTTCATGGTAAGATGTAATATGATTTGCGAAGTGTTATGTATTCGTCGCCTACACTTCAAATGAATGTAAATGTGACACTTCCTTGCAAGGAAATAGCGTTTGCAGATGCCTACGTATCGAACCAATAGAGTTCAAATGCTTCTTAAAACGAGATATTGCATCTCATATCTATGTTTCATGATAAGATATAATATTCATTGCGAAGTGATATGCATTCCTCGTCTGCGATTCAAATGAACGTAAATGCGGCACTTCCTTGCAAGGAAATAGCGTTTGCAGATGTCTACGTATCGTAACAATAGAGTTCTTATGATTCTTAAAAGGCAATATCGCATCTCATTTCTATGTTTCATGGTAAGATATAATATGATTTGCGAAGTGTCATGTATTCCTCGTCTACACTTCAAATGAATGTAAATGCGACACTTCCTTGCTAGGTAATAGCGTCTGCAGATGTATAGGTATCGTAGCAATAGAGTTCTAATGCTTCTTAAGACGCGATATCGCATCTCATTTCTATGTTTCATGGTAAGATATAATATGATTTGCGAAGTGTCATGTATTCCTCGTCTACACTTCAAATGAATGTAAATGCGACACTTCCTTGCTAGGAAATAGCGTCTGCAGATGACTAGGTATCGTAGCAATAGTGTCCTAATGCTTCTTAAAACGCGATATCGCATCTCATTTCTATGTTTCATGGTAGGATATAATATGATTGGCGAAGTGTTATGTCTTCCTCGTCTACACTTCAAATGAATGTAAATGCGACACTTCCTTGCAAAGAAATAGCGTTTGCAGATGTCTACGTATCGTAGCAATAGATTTCTAATGCTACTTAAAACGCGATATCGCATCTCATTTCGATGTTTCACTGTAAGATATAATATGATTTGCGAAGTGTCATGTATTCCTCGTCTACACTTCAAATGAATGTAAATGCGACACTTCCTTGCAAGGAAATAGCGTTTGCAGATGTCTAGCTATCGTAGCAATAGAGTTCTAATGCTTCTTAAAACGCGATATCGCATTTCATTTCTATGTTTCATGGTAAGATATAATATTATTTGCGAAGTGTTATGTACTCCTCGTCTACGCTTCACATGAATGTAAATGCGACACTTCCTTGCATGGAAATAGCGTTTGCAGATGTCTACGTATCGTAGCAATGGAGTTCTTATGATTCTTAAAACGCGATATCGCATCTCATTTCTACGTTTCATGGTAAGATATTATATGATTTGCGAAGTGTTATGTATTCCTCGTCTACACTTCAAATGAATGTAAATGCGACACTTCCTTGCAAGGAAATAGCGTCTGCAGTTGTCTACGTATCGTAGCAATAGGGTTCTTATGATTCTTAAAACGCGATATCGCATCTCATTTCTTCAGACGAGGAATGCATAACACTTCGCAATGAATATTATATCTTATCATGAAACATAGATATGAGATGCAATATCCTGTTTTAAGAAGCATTTGAACTCTATTGCTTCGATACGTAGGCATCTGCAAACGCTATTTCCTTGCAAGGAAGTGTCGCATTTACATTCATTTGAAGTGTAGACGAGGAATACGTAACACTTCGCAAATCATATTATATCTTACCATGAAACATAGAAATGAGATGCGATATCGCGTTTTAAGAATCATAAGAACTCCAATGCTACGATACGTAGACATCTGCAAACGCTATTTCCTTGCAAGGAAGTGTCGCATTTACATTCATTTGAATCGTAGACGCGGAATGCATAACACTTCGCAATGAATATTATATCTTATCATGAAACATAGATATGAGATACTATATCTCGTTTTAAGAAGCATTTGAACTCTATTGCTACGATACCTAGACATCTGCAGACGCTATTTCCTACCAAGGAAGTGTCGCATTTACATTCATTTGATGTATAGACGAGGAATACATAAGACTTCGCAAATCATATTATATCTTACCATGAAACATAGAAATGAGAAGCGATATCGCCTTTTAAGAATCACAAGAACTCTATTGCTACGATACGTAGACATCTGCAAACGCTATTTCCTTACAAGAAAGTGTCGCAATTACATTCATTTGAATCGTATACTAGGAATGCATAACACTTCGCAATGAATATTATATCTTATCATGAAACGTAGATATGAGATGCTATATCTCGTTTTAAGAAGCATTTGAACACTATTGCTACGATACCTAGACATCTGCAGACGCTATTTCCTAGCAAGGAAGTGTCGCATTTACATTCATTTGAAGTGTAGACGAGGAATACATGACACTTCGCAAATCATATTATATCTTACCATGAAACCAAAACCAAATGAATGTAAATGCAACACTTCCTTGCAAGGAAATAGCGTCTGCTGATGTCTGCCTATCGTAGCAATAGAGTTCTACTGCTTCTTAAAACGCGATATCGCATCTCATTTCCATGTTTCATGGTAAGATATAATATGATTTGCGAAGTGTCATGTATTCCTCGTCTACACTTCAAATGAATGTAAATGCGACAACTCCTTGTTAGGAAGTAGCGTCTGCAGATGTTTAGGTATCGTAGCAATAAAGTTCTAATGCTTCTTAAAACGCGATATCGCATCTCATTTCTACGTTTCATGGTAAGACGTAATATGATTTGCGAAGTGTTATGTATTCGTCGCCTACACTTCAAATGAATGTAAATGTGACACTTCCTTGCAAGGAAATAGCGTTTGCAGATGCCTACGTATCGAACCAATAGAGTTCAAATGCTTCTTAAAACGAGATATTGCATCTCATATCTATGTTTCATGATAAGATATAATATTCATTGCGAAGTGTTATGCATTCCTCGTCTGCGATTCAAATGAACGTAAATGCGGCACTTCCTTGCAAGGAAATAGCGTTTGCAGATGTCTACGTATCGTAACAATAGAGTTCTTATGATTCTTAAAAGGCAATATCGCATCTCATTTCTATGTTTCATGGTAAGATATAATATGATTTGCGAAGTGTCATGTATTCCTCGTCTACACTTCAAATGAATGTAAATGCGACACTTCCTTGCTAGGTAATAGCGTCTGCAGATGTCTAGGTATCGTAGCAATAGAGTTCTAATGCTTCTTAAGACGCGATATCGCATCTCATTTCTATGTTTCATGGTAAGATATAATATGATTTGCGAAGTGTCATGTATTCCTCGTCTACACTTCAAATGAATGTAAATGCGACACTTCCTTGCTAGGAAATAGCGTCTGCAGATGACTAGGTATCGTAGCAATAGTGTCCTAATGCTTCTTAAAACGCGATATCGCATCTCATTTCTATGTTTCATGGTAGGATATAATATGATTGGCGAAGTGTTATGTCTTCCTCGTCTACACTTCAAATGAATGTAAATGCGACACTTCCTTGCAAAGAAATAGCGTTTGCAGATGTCTACGTATCGTAGCAATAGATTTCTAATGCTACTTAAAACGCGATATCGCATCTCATTTCGATGTTTCACTGTAAGATATAATATGATTTGCGAAGTGTCATGTATTCCTCGTCTACACTTCAAATGAATGTAAATGCGACACTTACTTGCTAGGTAATAGCGTCTGCAGATGTCTAGGTATTGTAGCAATAGAGTTCTAATGCTTCTTAAAACGCGATATCGCATTTCATTTCTATGTTTCATGGTAAGATATAATATGATTTGCGAAGTGTCATGTATTCCTCGTCTACACTTCAAATGAATGTAAATGCGACACTTCCTTGCTAGGAAATAGCGTCTGCAGATGACTAGGTATCGTAGCAATAGTGTTCTAATGCTTCTTAAAACGAGATATTGCATCTCATATCTATGTTTCATGATAAGATATAATATTCATTGCGAAGTGTTATGCATTCCTCGTCCACACTCCAAATGAATGTAAATGCGACACTTCCTTGCAAGGAAATAGCGTTTTCAGATGTCTGCCTATCGTAGCAATAGAGTTCTAATGCTTCTTAAAACGCGATATCGCATCTCATTTCTATGTTTCATGGTAAGATATAATATGATTTGCGAAGTGTCATGTATTCCTCGTCTACACTTCAAATGAATGTAAATGCGACAACTCCTTGTTAGGAAGTAGCGTCTGCAGATGTTTAGGTATCGTAGCAATAAAGTTCTAATGCTTCTTAAAACGCGATATCGCATCTCATTTCTACGTTTCATGGTAAGATGTAATATGATTTGCGAAGTGTTATGTATTCGTCGCCTACACTTCAAATGAATGTAAATGTGACACTTCCTTGCAAGGAAATAGCGTTTGCAGATGCCTACGTATCGAACCAATAGAGTTCAAATGCTTCTTAAAACGAGATATTGCATCTCATATCTATGTTTCATGATAAGATATAATATTCATTGCGAAGTGATATGCATTCCTCGTCTGCGATTCAAATGAACGTAAATGCGGCACTTCCTTGCAAGGAAATAGCGTTTGCAGATGTCTACGTATCGTAACAATAGAGTTCTTATGATTCTTAAAAGGCAATATCGCATCTCATTTCTATGTTTCATGGTAAGATATAATATGATTTGCGAAGTGTCACGTATTCCTCGTCTACACTTCAAATGAATGTAAATGCGACACTTCCTTGCTAGGTAATAGCGTCTGCAGATGTATAGGTATCGTAGCAATAGAGTTCTAATGCTTCTTAAGACGCGATATCGCATCTCATTTCTATGTTTCATGGTAAGATATAATATGATTTGCGAAGTGTCATGTATTCCTCGTCTACACTTCAAATGAATGTAAATGCGACACTTCCTTGCTAGGAAATAGCGTCTGCAGATGACTAGGTATCGTAGCAATAGTGTCCTAATGCTTCTTAAAACGCGATATCGCATCTCATTTCTATGTTTCATGGTAGGATATAATATGATTGGCGAAGTGTTATGTCTTCCTCGTCTACACTTCAAATGAATGTAAATGCGACACTTCCTTGCAAAGAAATAGCGTTTGCAGATGTCTACGTATCGTAGCAATAGATTTCTAATGCTACTTAAAACGCGATATCGCATCTCATTTCGATGTTTCACTGTAAGATATAATATGATTTGCGAAGTGTCATGTATTCCTCGTCTACACTTCAAATGAATGTAAATGCGACACTTACTTGCTAGGTAATAGCGTCTGCAGATGTCTAGGTATTGTAGCAATAGAGTTCTAATGCTTCTTAAAACGCGATATCGCATTTCATTTCTATGTTTCATGGTAAGATATAATATGATTTGCGAAGTGTCACGTATTCCTCGTCTACACTTCAAATGAATGTAAATGCGACACTTCCTTGCTAGGAAATAGCGTCTGCAGATGACTAGGTATCGTAGCAATAGTGTTCTAATGCTTCTTAAAACGAGATATTGCATCTCATATCTATGTTTCATGATAAGATATAATATTCATTGCGAAGTGTTATGCATTCCTCGTCCACACTCCAAATGAATGTGAATGCGATACTTCCTCGCTAGGAAATTGCGTTTGCAGATGTCTACGTATCGTAGCAATAGATTTCTAATTCTTCTTAAAACGCGATATCGCATCTCATTTCTATGTTTCATAGTAAGATATTATATGATTTGCGAAGTGTTATGTATTCCACGTCTAAACTTCAAATGAATGTAAATGCGACACTTCCTTGCAAGGAAATAGCGTTTGCAGATGTCTACGTATCGTAGCAATGGAGTTCTTATGATTCTTAAAACGCGATATCGCATCTCATTTCTATGTTTCATGGTAAGATATAATATGATTTGCTTAGTGTTATGTATTCCTCGTCTACACTTCAAATGAATGTAATTGCGACACTTCCTTGCAAGGAAATAGCGTTTGCAGATGCCTACGTATCGAAGCAATAGAGTTCAAATGCTTCTTAAAACGAGATATTGCATCTCATATCTATGTTTCATGATAAGATATAATATTCATTGCGAAGTGTTATGCATTCCTCGTCTGCGATTCAAATGAACGTAAATGCGACACTTCCTTGCAAGGAAATAGCGTTTGCAGATGTCTACGTATCGTAACAATAGAGTTCTAATGCTTCATAAAACGCGATATCGCATCTCATATCTATGTTTCATGGTAAGATATAATATGATTTGCGAAGTGTCATGTATTCCTCGTCTACACTTCAAATGAATGTAAAAGCGACACTTCCTTGCTAGGAATTAGCGTCTGCAGATGACTAGGTATCGTAGCAATAGTGTTCTAATGCTTCTTAAAACGCGATATCGCATCTCATTTCTATGTTTCATGGTAAGATATAATATGATTTGCGAAATGTTATGTATTCCTCGCCTACACTTCAAATGAATGTAAATGCGACACTTCCTTGGTAGGAAATAGCGTCTACAGATGTCTAGGTATCGTAGCAGTAGAGTTCTAATGCTTCCTAAAACGCGATATCGCATCTCATTTCTATGTTTCATGTTAAGATGTAATATGATTTGCGAAGTGTTATGTATTCCTCCTCTACACTTCAAATGAATGTAAATGCGACACTTCCTTGCAAGGAAATAGCGTTTGCAGATGTCTAGGTATCGTAGCAATTGAGTTCTAATGCTTCTTAAAACGCGATATCGCATCTCATTTCTGTGTTTCACTGTAAGATATAATATGATTTGCGAAGTGTCATGTATTCCTCGTCTACACTTCAAATGAATGTAAATGCGACACTTACTTGCTAGGTAATAGCGTCTGCAGATGTCTAGGTATTGTAGCAATAGAGTTCTAATGCTTCTTAAAACGCGATATCGCATTTCATTTCTATGTTTCATGGTAAGATATAATATGATTTGCGAAGTGTCACGTATTCCTCGTCTACACTTCAAATGAATGTAAATGCGACACTTCCTTGCTAGGAAATAGCGTCTGCAGATGACTAGGTATCGTAGCAATAGTGTTCTAATGCTTCTTAAAACGAGATATTGCATCTCATATCTATGTTTCATGATAAGATATAATATTCATTGCGAAGTGTTATGCATTCCTCGTCCACACTCCAAATGAATGTGAATGCGATACTTCCTCGCTAGGAAATTGCGTTTGCAGATGTCTACGTATCGTAGCAATAGATTTCTAATTCTTCTTAAAACGCGATATCGCATCTCATTTCTATGTTTCATAGTAAGATATTATATGATTTGCGAAGTGTTATGTATTCCACGTCTAAACTTCAAATGAATGTAAATGCGACACTTCCTTGCAAGGAAATAGCGTTTGCAGATGTCTACGTATCGTAGCAATGGAGTTCTTATGATTCTTAAAACGCGATATCGCATCTCATTTCTATGTTTCATGGTAAGATATAATATGATTTGCTTAGTGTTATGTATTCCTCGTCTACACTTCAAATGAATGTAATTGCGACACTTCCTTGCAAGGAAATAGCGTTTGCAGATGCCTACGTATCGAAGCAATAGAGTTCAAATGCTTCTTAAAACGAGATATTGCATCTCATATCTATGTTTCATGATAAGATATAATATTCATTGCGAAGTGTTATGCATTCCTCGTCTGCGATTCAAATGAACGTAAATGCGACACTTCCTTGCAAGGAAATAGCGTTTGCAGATGTCTACGTATCGTAACAATAGAGTTCTAATGCTTCATAAAACGCGATATCGCATCTCATATCTATGTTTCATGGTAAGATATAATATGATTTGCGAAGTGTCATGTATTCCTCGTCTACACTTCAAATGAATGTAAAAGCGACACTTCCTTGCTAGGAATTAGCGTCTGCAGATGACTAGGTATCGTAGCAATAGTGTTCTAATGCTTCTTAAAACGCGATATCGCATCTCATTTCTATGTTTCATGGTAAGATATAATATGATTTGCGAAATGTTATGTATTCCTCGCCTACACTTCAAATGAATGTAAATGCGACACTTCCTTGGTAGGAAATAGCGTCTACAGATGTCTAGGTATCGTAGCAGTAGAGTTCTAATGCTTCCTAAAACGCGATATCGCATCTCATTTCTATGTTTCATGTTAAGATGTAATATGATTTGCGAAGTGTTATGTATTCCTCCTCTACACTTCAAATGAATGTAAATGCGACACTTCCTTGCAAGGAAATAGCGTTTGCAGATGTCTAGGTATCGTAGCAATTGAGTTCTAATGCTTCTTAAAACGCGATATCGCATCTCATTTCTGTGTTTCATAGTAAGATATAATATGATTTGCGAAGTGTCATGTATTCCTCGTCTACACTTCAAATGAACGTAAATGCGACACTTCCTTGCTAGGAAATAGCGTCTGCAGAATTCTAGGTATCGTAGCAATAGAGTTCAAATGCTTCTTAAAACGAGATATTGCATTTCATATCTATGTTTCGTGATAAGATATAATATGATTTGCGAAGTGTTATGTATTCCTCGTCTACACTTCAAATGAATGTAAATGCGACACTTCCTTGCAAGGAAATAGCTTTTACAGATGCCTACGTATCGAAGCAATAGAGTTCAAATGCTTCTTAAAATGAGATATTGCATCTCATATCTATGTTTCATGATAAGATATAATATTCATTGCGAAGTGTTATGCATTCCTCGTCTGCGATTCAAATGAACGTAAATGCGACACTTCCTTGCAAGGAAATAGCGTTTGCAGATGTCTACGTATCATAACAATAGAGTTCTTATGATTCTTAAAAGGCGATATCGCATCTCATTTCTATGTTTCATGGTAAGATATAATATGATTTGCGAAGTGTCATGTATTCCTCATCTACACTTCAAATGAATGTAAATGCGACACTTCCTTGCTAGGTAATAGCGTCTGCAGATGTCTAGGTATCGTAGCAATAGATTTCTAATGCTTCTTAAAACGCGATATCGCATCTCATTTCGATGTTTCACTGTAAGATATAATATGATTTGCGAAGTGTCATGTATTCCTCGTCTACACTTCAAATGAATGTAAATGCGACACTTCCTTGCTAGGAAATAGCGTCTGCAGATGTCTAGGTATCGTAGCGATAGAGTTCTAATGCTTCTCAAAACGCAATATCGCATCTCATTTCTATGTTTCATGATAAGATATATTATTCATTGCGAAGTGTTATGCATTCTACGTCTACGATTCAAATGAACGTAAATGCGACACTTCCTTGCTAGGAAATAGCGTCTGCAGATGTCTAGGTATCGTAGCAATAGAGTTCTAATGCTTCTTAAAACGCGATATCGCATCTCATTTCTATGTTTCATGGTAAGATATTATATGATTTGCGAAGTGTTATGTATTCCTCGTCTACACTTCAAATGAATGTAAATGCGACACTTCCTTGCAAGGAAATAGCGTCTGCAGATGTCTACGTATCGTAGCAATAGGGTTCTTATGATTCTTAAAACGCGATATCGCATCTCATTTCTTCAGACGAGGAATGCATAACACTTCGCAATGAATATTATATCTTATCATGAAACATAGATATGAGATGCAATATCCTGTTTTAAGAAGCATTTGAACTCTATTGCTTCGATACGTAGGCATCTACAAACGCTATTTCCTTGCAAGGAAGTGTCGCATTTACATTCATTTGAAGTGTAGACGAGGAATACGTAACACTTCGCAAATCATATTATATCTTACCATGAAAAATAGAAATGAGATGCGATATCGCGTTTTAAGAATCATAAGAACTCCAATGCTACGATACGTAGACATCTGCAAACGCTATTTTCTTGAAAGGAAGTGTCGCATTTACATTCAATTGAATCGTAGACGCGGAATGCATAACACTTCGCAATGAATATTATATCTTATCATGAAACATAGATATGAGATACTATATCTCGTTTTAAGAAGCATTTGAACTCTATTGCTACGATACCTAGACATCTGCAGACGCTATTTCCTAGCAAGGAAGTGTCGCATTTACATTCATTTGAAGTGTAGACGAGGAATACATGACACTTCGCAAATCATATTATATCTTACCATGAAACATAGAAATGAGATGCGATATCGCGTTTTAAGAAGCATTAGAAATCTATTGCTACGATACGTAGACATCTGCAAACGCTATTTCTTTGCAAGGAAGTGTCGCATTTACATTCATTTGAAGTGTAGACGAGGAATACATAACACTTCGCAAATCATATTACATCTTACCATGAAACATAGAAATGAGATGCGATATCGCGTTTTAAGAATCATAAGAACTCCATTGCTACGATACGTAGACATCTGCAAACGCACTTTCCTTGCAAGGAAGTGTCGCATTAACATTCATATGAGGTGTAGACGAGGAATACATAACACTTCGCAAATCATATTAAATCTTACCATGAAACCAAAACCAAATGAATGAAAATGCAACACTTCCTTGCAAGGAAATAGCGTCTGCTGATGTCTGCCTATCGTAGCAATAGAGTTCTAATGCTTCTTAAAACGCGATATCGCATCTCATTTCTATGTTTCATGGTAAGATATTATATGATTTGCGAAGTGTTATGTATTCCTCGTCTACACTTCAAATGAATGTAAATGCGACACTTCCTTGCAAGGAAATGGCGTCTGCAGATGTCTACGTATCGTAGCAATAGGGATCTTATGATTCTTAAAACGCGATATCGCATCTCATTTCTATGTTTCATGCTAAGATATAATATGATTTGCGAAGTGTTATGTATTCCTCGTCTACGCTTCATATGAATGTTAATGCGACACTTCCTTGCAAGGAAAGTGCGTTTGCAGATCTCTACGTATCGTAGCAATAGAGTTCTTATGATTCTTAAAACGCGATATCGCATCTCATTTCTATGTTTCATGGTAAGATATAATATTCATTGCGAAGTGTTATGCATTCCTCGTCTATGATTCAAATGAATGTAAATGCGACACTTCCTTGCAAGGAAATAGCGTTTGCAGATGTCTAGGTATCGTAGCAATAGAGTTCTAATGCTTCTTAAAACGTGATATCGCATCTCATTTCTATGTTTCATGGTAAGATATAATATGATTTGCGAAGTGTTATGTATTCCTCGTCTACACTTCAAATGAACGTAAATGCGACACTTCCTTGCAAGGAAATAGCGTTTGCAGGTGTCTACCTATCGTAGCAATAGGATTCCAATGCATCTTAAAACGCGATATCGCATCTCATTTCTATGTTTCATGGTAAGATATAATATGATTTGCGAAGTGTCATGCATTCCTCGTCTACACTTCAAATGAATGTAAATGCGATACTTCCTCGCTAGGAAATAGCGTTTGCAGATGTCTACGTATCGTTGCAATAGCTTTCTAATGCTTCTTAAAACGCGATATCGCATCTCATTTCTATGTTTCATGGTAAGATATAATATGATTTGCGAAGTGTCATGTATTCCTCGTCTACACTTCAAATGAATGTGACTGCGATATTTCCTCGCTAGAAATTAGCGTTTGCAGATGTCTACGTATCGTAGCAATAGCTTTCTAATGCTTCTTAGAACGCGATATCGCATCTCATTTCTATGTTTCATGGTAAGATGTAATATGATTGCGAAGTGTTATGTATTCCTCGTCTACACTTCAAATGAATGTAAATGCGACACTTCCTTGGTAGGAAATAGCGTCTGCAGATGTCTAGGTATCGTAGCAATAGAGTTCTAATGCTTCTTAAAACGAGATATCGCATCTCACTTCTATGTTTCATGGTAAGATATAACATGATTTGCGAGGTGTTATGTATTCCTCGTCTACACTTCAAATGAATGTAAATGCGACACTTCCTTGCTAGGAAATAGCGTCTGCAGATGTCTAGGTATCGTAGCAATAGAGTTCAAATGCTTCTTAAAACGAGATATAGCATCTCATATCTATGTTTCATGATAAGATATAATATTCATTGCGAAGTGTTATGCATTCCTCGTCTACACTTCAAATGAATGTAAATGCGACACTTCCTTGCTAGGAAATAGCGTTTGCAGATGTCTAGGTATCGTAGCAATAGAGTTCTAATGCTTCTTAGAACGCGATATCGCATCTCATTTCTATGTTTCACGGTAAGATATAACATGATTTGCGAAGTGTCATGTATTCCTCGTCTACACTTCAAATGAATGTAAATGCGACACTTCCTTGCTAGGAAATAGCGTCTGCAGATGTCTAGGTATCGTAGCAATAGAGTTCAAATGCTTCTTAAAACGAGATATAGCATCTCATATCTATGTTTCATGATAAGATATAATATTCATTGCGAAGTGTTATGCATTCCGCGTCTACGATTCAAATGAATGTAAATGGGACACTTCCTTGCAAGGAAATAGCGTTTGCAGATGTCTACGTATCGTAGCAATGGAGTTCTTATGATTCTTAAAACGCGATATCGCATCTCATTTCTATGTTTCATGGTAAGATATAATATGATTTGCGAAGTGTTATGTATTCCTCGTCTACACTTCAAATGAATGTAAATGCGACACTTGCTTGCAAGGAAATAGCGTTTGCAGATATCTACGTATCGTAACAATTGAGTTCTTATGATTCTTAAAACGCGAAATCGCATCTCATTTCTATGTTTCATGGTAAGATATAATATGATTTGCGAAGTGTTATGCATTCCGCGTCTACGATTCAATTGAATGTAAATGCGACACTTCCTTGCAAGGAAATAGCGTTTGCAGATGTCTACCTATCGTAGCAGTAGTGTTCTAATGCTTCTTAAAACGCGACATCGCACCTCATATCTATGTTTCATGGTAAGATATAATATGATTTGCGAAATGTTATGTATTCCTCGTCTACACTTCAAATGAATGTAAATGCGACACTTCCTTGCAAAGAAATAGCGTCTGCAGATGTCTACGTATCGTAGCAATAGAGTTCTAATGCTTCTCAAAACGCGATATCGCATCTCATTTCTATGTTTCATGATAAGATATATTATTCATTGCGAAGTGTTATGCATTCTACGTCTACGATTCAAATGAACGTAAATGCGACACTTCCTTGCTAGGAAATAGCGTCTGCAGATGTCTAGGTATCGTAGCAATAGAGTTCTAATGCTTCTTAAAACGCGATATCGCATCTCATTTCTATGTTTCATGGTAAGATATTATATGATTTGCGAAGTGTTATGTATTCCTCGTCTACACTTCAAATGAATGTAAATGCGACACTTCCTTGCAAGGAAATAGCGTCTGCAGATGTCTACGTATCGTAGCAATAGGGTTCTTATGATCCTTAAAACGCGATATCGCATCTCATTTCTTCAGACGAGGAATGCATAACACTTCGCAATGAATATTATATCTTATCATGAAACATAGATATGAGATGCAATATCCTGTTTTAAGAAGCATTTGAACTCTATTGCTTCGATACGTAGGCATCTACAAACGCTATTTCCTTGCAAGGAAGTGTCGCATTTACATTCATTTGAAGTGTAGACGAGGAATACGTAACACTTCGCAAATCATATTATATCTTACCATGAAACATAGAAATGAGATGCGATATCGCGTTTTAAGAATCATAAGAACTCCAATGCTACGATACGTAGACATCTGCAAACGCTATTTTCTTGAAAGGAAGTGTCGCATTTACATTCAATTGAATCGTAGACGCGGAATGCATAACACTTCGCAATGAATATTATATCTTATCATGAAACATAGATATGAGATACTATATCTCGTTTTAAGAAGCATTTGAACTCTATTGCTACGATACCTAGACATCTGCAGACGCTATTTCCTAGCAAGGAAGTGTCGCATTTACATTCATTTGAAGTGTAGACGAGGAATACATGACACTTCGCAAATCATATTATATCTTACCATGAAACATAGAAATGAGATGCGATATCGCGTTTTAAGAAGCATTAGAAATCTATTGCTACGATACGTAGACATCTGCAAACGCCATTTCTTTGCAAGGAAGTGTCGCATTTACATTCATTTGAAGTGTAGACGAGGAATACATAACACTTCGCAAATCATATTACATCTTACCATGAAACATAGAAATGAGATGCGATATCGCGTTTTAAGAATCATAAGAACTCCATTGCTACGATACGTAGACATCTGCAAACGCACTTTCCTTGCAAGGAAGTGTCGCATTAACATTCATATGAGGTGTAGACGAGGAATACATAACACTTCGCAAATCATATTATATCTTACCATGAAACCAAAACCAAATGAATGAAAATGCAACACTTCCTTGCAAGGAAATAGCGTCTGCTGATGTCTGCCTATCGTAGCAATAGAGTTCTAATGCTTCTTAAAACGCGATATCGCATCTCATTTCTATGTTTCATGGTAAGATATTATATGGTTTGCGAAGTGTTATGTATTCCTCGTCTACACTTCAAATGAATGTAAATGCGACACTTCCTTGCAAGGAAATGGCGTCTGCAAATGTCTACGTATCGTAGCAATAGGGATCTTATGATTCTTAAAACGCGATATCGCATCTCATTTCTATGTTTCATGCTAAGATATAATATGATTTGCGAAGTGTTATGTATTCCTCGTCTACGCTTCATATGAATGTTAATGCGACACTTCCTTGCAAGGAAAGTGCGTTTGCAGATCTCTACGTATCGTAGCAATAGAGTTCTTATGATTCTTAAAACGCGATATCGCATCTCATTTCTATGTTTCATGGTAAGATATAATATTCATTGCGAAGTGTTATGCATTCCTCGTCTATGATTCAAATGAATGTAAATGCGACACTTCCTTGCAAGGAAATAGCGTTTGCAGATGTCTAGGTATCGTAGCAATAGAGTTCTAATGCTTCTTAAAACGTGATATCGCATCTCATTTCTATGTTTCATGGTAAGATATAATATGATTTGCGAAGTGTTATGTATTCCTCGTCTACACTTCAAATGAACGTAAATGCGACACTTCCTTGCAAGGAAATAGCGTTTGCAGGTGTCTACCTATCGTAGCAATAGGATTCCAATGCATCTTAAAACGCGATATCGCATCTCATTTCTATGTTTCATGGTAAGATATAATATGATTTGCGAAGTGTCATGCATTCCTCGTCTACACTTCAAATGAATGTAAATGCGATACTTCCTCGCTAGGAAATAGCGTTTGCAGATGTCTACGTATCGTTGCAATAGCTTTCTAATGCTTCTTAAAATGCGATATCGCATCTCATTTCTATGTTTCATGGTAAGATATAATATGATTTGCGAAGTGTCATGTATTCCTCGTCTACACTTCAAATGAATGTGACTGCGATATTTCCTCGCTAGAAATTAGCGTTTGCAGATGTCTACGTATCGTAGCAATAGCTTTCTAATGCTTCTTAGAACGCGATATCGCATCTCATTTCTATGTTTCATGGTAAGATGTAATATGATTGCGAAGTGTTATGTATTCCTCGTCTACACTTCAAATGAATGTAAATGCGACACTTCCTTGGTAGGAAATAGCGTCTGCAGATGTCTAGGTATCGTAGCAATAGAGTTCTAATGCTTCTTAAAACGCGATATCGCATCTCACTTCTATGTTTCATGGTAAGATATAACATGATTTGCGAGGTGTTATGTATTCCTCGTCTACACTTCAAATGAATGTAAATGCGACACTTCCTTGCTAGGAAATAGCGTCTGCAGATGTCTAGGTATCGTAGCAATAGAGTTCAAATGCTTCTTAAAACGAGATATAGCATCTCATATCTATGTTTCATGATAAGATATAATATTCATTGCGAAGTGTTATGCATTCCTCGTCTACACTTCAAATGAATGTAAATGCGACACTTCCTTGCTAGGAAATAGCGTTTGCAGATGTCTAGGTATCGTAGCAATAGAGTTCTAATGCTTCTTAGAACGCGATATCGCATCTCATTTCTATGTTTCACGGTAAGATATTACATGATTTGCGAAGTGTCATGTATTCCTCGTCTACACTTCAAATGAATGTAAATGCGACACTTCCTTGCTAGGAAATAGCGTCTGCAGATGTCTAGGTATCGTAGCAATAGAGTTCAAATGCTTCTTAAAACGAGATATAGCATCTCATATCTATGTTTCATGATAAGATATAATATTCATTGCGAAGTGTTATGCATTCCGCGTCTACGATTCAAATGAATGTAAATGGGACACTTCCTTGCAAGGAAATAGAGTTTGCAGATGTCTACGTATCGTAGCAATGGAGTTCTTATGATTCTTAAAACGCGATATCGCATCTCATTTCTATGTTTCATGGTAAGATATAATATGATTTGCGAAGTGTTATGTATTCCTCGTCTACACTTCAAATGAATGTAAATGCGACACTTGCTTGCAAGGAAATAGCGTTTGCAGATATCTACGTATCGTAACAATTGAGTTCTTATGATTCTTAAAACGCGAAATCGCATCTCATTTCTATGTTTCATGGTAAGATATAATATGATTTGCGAAGTGTTATGCATTCCGCGTCTACGATTCAATTGAATGTAAATGCGACACTTCCTTGCAAGGAAATAGCGTTTGCAGATGTCTACCTATCGTAGCAGTAGTGTTCTAATGCTTCTTAAAACGCGACATCGCACCTCATATCTATGTTTCATGGTAAGATATAATATGATTTGCGAAATGTTATGTATTCCTCGTCTACACTTCAAATGAATGTAAATGCGACACTTCCTTGCAAAGAAATAGCGTCTGCAGATGTCTACGTATCGTAGCAATAGAGTTCTAATGCTTCTTAAAACGCGATATCGCATCTCATTTCTATGTTTCTTGGTAAGATATAATATTCATTGCGAAGTGTTATGCATTCCACGTCTGCGATTCAAATGAACGTAAATGCGACACTTCCTTGCTAGGAAATAGCGTCTGCAGATGTCTAGGTATCGTAGCAATAGAGTTCAAATGCTTCTTAAAACGAGATATAGCATCTCATATCTATGTTTCATGATAAGATATAATATTCATTGCGAAGTGTTATGCATTCCTCGTCTACACTTCAAATGAATGTAAATGCGACACTTCCTTGCTAGGAAATAGCGTTTGCAGATGTCTAGGTATCGTAGCAATAGAGTTCTAATGCTTCTTAGAACGCGATATCGCATCTCATTTCTATGTTTCACGGTAAGATATAACATGATTTGCGAACTGTCATGTATTCCTCGTCTACACTTCAAATGAATGTAAATGCGACACTTCCTTGCTAGGAAATAGCGTCTGCAGATGTCTAGGTATCGTAGCAATAGAGTTCAAATGCTTCTTAAAACGAGATATAGCATCTCATATCTATGTTTCATGATAAGATATAATATTCATTGCGAAGTGTTATGCATTCCGCGTCTACGATTCAAATGAATGTAAATGGGACACTTCCTTGCAAGGAAATAGCGTTTGCAGATGTCTACGTATCGTAGCAATGGAGTTCTTATGATTCTTAAAACGCGATATCGCATCTCATTTCTATGTTTCATGGTAAGATATAATATGATTTGCGAAGTGTTATGTATTCCTCGTCTACACTTCAAATGAATGTAAATGCGACACTTGCTTGCAAGGAAATAGCGTTTGCAGATATCTACGTATCGTAACAATTGAGTTCTTATGATTCTTAAAACGCGAAATCGCATCTCATTTCTATGTTTCATGGTAAGATATTATATGATTTGCGAAGTGTCATGTATTCCTCGTCTACACTTCAAATGAATGTAAATGCGACACTTCCTTGGTAGGAAATAGCGTCTGCAGATGTCTAGGTATCGTAGCAATAGAGTTCTAATGCTTCTTAAAACGCGATATCGCATCTCACTTCTATGTTTCATGGTAAGATATAACATGATTTGCGAGGTGTTATGTATTCCTCGTCTACACTTCAAATGAATGTAAATGCGACACTTCCTTGCTAGGAAATAGCGTCTGCAGATGTCTAGGTATCGTAGCAATAGAGTTCAAATGCTTCTTAAAACGAGATATTGCATCTCATATCTATGTTTCATGATAAGATATAATATTCATTGCGAAGTGTTATGCATTCCTCGTCTACACTTCAAATGAATGTAAATGCGACACTTCCTTGCTAGGAAATAGCGTTTGCAGATGTCTAGGTATCGTAGCAATAGAGTTCTAATGCTTCTTAGAACGCGATATCGCATCTCATTTCTATGTTTCACGGTAAGATATAACATGATTTGCGAAGTGTCATGTATTCCTCGTCTACACTTCAAATGAATGTAAATGCGACACTTCCTTGCTAGGAAATAGCGTCTGCAGATGTCTAGGTATCGTAGCAATAGAGTTCAAATGCTTCTTAAAACGAGATATAGCATCTCATATCTATGTTTCATGATAAGATATAATATTCATTGCGAAGTGTTATGCATTCCGCGTCTACGATTCAAATGAATGTAAATGGGACACTTCCTTGCAAGGAAATAGCGTTTGCAGATGTCTACGTATCGTAGCAATGGAGTTCTTATGATTCTTAAAACGCGATATCGCATCTCATTTCTATGTTTCATGGTAAGATATAATATGATTTGCGAAGTGTTATGTATTCCTCGTCTACACTTCAAATGAATGTAAATGCGACACTTGCTTGCAAGGAAATAGCGTTTGCAGATATCTACGTATCGTAACAATTGAGTTCTTATGATTCTTAAAACGCGAAATCGCATCTCATTTCTATGTTTCATGGTAAGATATAATATGATTTGCGAAGTGTCATGTATTCCTCGTCTACACTTCAAATGAATGTAAATGCGACACTTCCTTGGTAGGAAATAGCGTCTGCAGATGTCTAGGTATCGTAGCAATAGAGTTCTAATGCTTCTTAAAACGCGATATCGCATCTCACTTCTATGTTTCATGGTAAGATATAACATGATTTGCGAGGTGTTATGTATTCCTCGTCTACACTTCAAATGAATGTAAATGCGACACTTCCTTGCTAGGAAATAGCGTCTGCAGATGTCTAGGTATCGTAGCAATAGAGTTCAAATGCTTCTTAAAACGAGATATAGCATCTCATATCTATGTTTCATGATAAGATATAATATTCATTGCGAAGTGTTATGCATTCCTCGTCTACACTTCAAATGAATGTAAATGCGACACTTCCTTGCTAGGAAATAGCGTTTGCAGATGTCTAGGTATCGTAGCAATAGAGTTCTAATGCTTCTTAGAACGCGATATCGCATCTCATTTCTATGTTTCACGGTAAGATATAACATGATTTGCGAAGTGTCATGTATTCCTCGTCTACACTTCAAATGAATGTAAATGCGACACTTCCTTGCTAGGAAATAGCGTCTGCAGATGTCTAGGTATCGTAGCAATAGAGTTCAAATGCTTCTTAAAACGAGATATAGCATCTCATATCTATGTTTCATGATAAGATATAATATTCATTGCGAAGTGTTATGCATTCCGCGTCTACGATTCAAATGAATGTAAATGGGACACTTCCTTGCAAGGAAATAGCGTTTGCAGATGTCTACGTATCGTAGCAATGGAGTTCTTATGATTCTTAAAACGCGATGTCGCATCTCATTTCTATGTTTCATGGTAAGATATAATATGATTTGCGAAGTGTTATGTATTCCTCGTCTACACTTCAAATGAATGTAAATGCGACACTTGCTTGCAAGGAAATAGCGTTTGCAGATATCTACGTATCGTAACTATTGAGTTCTTATGATTCTTAAAACGCGAAATCGCATCTCATTTCTATGTTTCATGGTAAGATATAATATGATTTGCGAAGTGTCATGTATTCCTCGTCTACACTTCAAATGAATGTAAATGCGACACTTCCTTGGTAGGAAATAGCGTCTGCAGATGTCTAGGTATCGTAGCAATAGAGTTCTAATGCTTCTTAAAACGCGATATCGCATCTCACTTCTATGTTTCATGGTAAGATATAACATGATTTGCGAGGTGTTATGTATTCCTCGTCTACACTTCAAATGAATGTAAATGCGACACTTCCTTGCTAGGAAATAGCGTCTGCAGATGTCTAGGTATCGTAGCAATAGAGTTCAAATGCTTCTTAAAACGAGATATAGCATCTCATATCTATGTTTCATGATAAGATATAATATTCATTGCGAAGTGTTATGCATTCCTCGTCTACACTTCAAATGAATGTAAATGCGACACTTCCTTGCTAGGAAATAGCGTTTGCAGATGTCTAGGTATCGTAGCAATAGAGTTCTAATGCTTCTTAGAACGCGATATCGCATCTCATTTCTATGTTTCACGGTAAGATATAACATGATTTGCGAAGTGTCATGTATTCCTCGTCTACACTTCAAATGAATGTAAATGCGACACTTCCTTGCTAGGAAATAGCGTCTGCAGATGTCTAGGTATCGTAGCAATAGAGTTCAAATGCTTCTTAAAACGAGATATAGCATCTCATATCTATGTTTCATGATAAGATATAATATTCATTGCGAAGTGTTATGCATTCCGCGTCTACGATTCAAATGAATGTAAATGGGACACTTCCTTGCAAGGAAATAGCGTTTGCAGATGTCTACGTATCGTAGCAATGGAGTTCTTATGATTCTTAAAACGCGATATCGCATCTCATTTCTATGTTTCATGGTAAGATATAATATGATTTGCGAAGTGTTATGTATTCCTCGTCTACACTTCAAATGAATGTAAATGCGACACTTGCTTGCAAGGAAATAGCGTTTGCAGATATCTACGTATCGTAACAATTGAGTTCTTATGATTCTTAAAACGCGAAATCGCATCTCATTTCTATGTTTCATGGTAAGATATAATATGATTTGCGAAGTGTTATGCATTCCGCGTCTACGATTCAATTGAATGTAAATGCGACACTTCCTTGCAAGGAAATAGCGTTTGCAGATGTCTACCTATCGTAGCAGTAGTGTTCTAATGCTTCTTAAAACGCGACATCGCACCTCATATCTATGTTTCATGGTAAGATATAATATGATTTGCGAAATGTTATGTATTCCTCGTCTACACTTCAAATGAATGTAAATGCGACACTTCCTTGCAAAGAAATAGCGTCTGCAGATGTCTACGTATCGTAGCAATAGAGTTCTAATGCTTCTTAAAACGCGATATCGCATCTCATTTCTATGTTTCTTGGTAAGATATAATATTCATTGCGAAGTGTTATGCATTCCACGTCTGCGATTCAAATGAACGTAAATGCGACACTTCCTTGCTAGGAAATAGCGTCTGCAGATGTCTAGGTATCGTAGCAATAGAGTTCAAATGCTTCTTAAAACGAGATATAGCATCTCATATCTATGTTTCATGATAAGATATAATATTCATTGCGAAGTGTTATGCATTCCTCGTCTACACTTCAAATGAATGTAAATGCGACACTTCCTTGCTAGGAAATAGCGTTTGCAGATGTCTAGGTATCGTAGCAATAGAGTTCTAATGTTTCTTAGAACGCGATATCGCATCTCATTTCTATGTTTCACGGTAAGATATAACATGATTTGCGAAGTGTCATGTATTCCTCGTCTACACTTCAAATGAATGTAAATGCGACACTTCCTTGCTAGGAAATAGCGTCTGCAGATGTCTAGGTATCGTAGCAATAGAGTTCAAATGCTTCTTAAAACGAGATATAGCATCTCATATCTATGTTTCATGATAAGATATAATATTCATTGCGAAGTGTTATGCATTCCGCGTCTACGATTCAAATGAATGTAAATGGGACACTTCCTTGCAAGGAAATAGCGTTTGCAGATGTCTACGTATCGTAGCAATGGAGTTCTTATGATTCTTAAAACGCGATATCGCATCTCATTTCTATGTTTCATGGTAAGATATAATATGATTTGCGAAGTGTTATGTATTCCTCGTCTACACTTCAAATGAATGTAAATGCGACACTTGCTTGCAAGGAAATAGCGTTTGCAGATATCTACGTATCGTAACAATTGAGTTCTTATGATTCTTAAAACGCGAAATCGCATCTCATTTCTATGTTTCATGGTAAGATATAATATGATTTGCGAAGTGTCATGTAATCCTCGTCTACACTTCAAATGAATGTAAATGCGACACTTCCTTGCTAGGAAATAGCGTCTGCAGATGTCTAGGTATCGTAGCAATAGAGTTCTAATGCTTCTTAAAACGCGATATCGCATCTCATTTCTATGTTTCATGGTAAGATATAACACGATTTGCGAAGTGTTATGTATTCCTCGCCTACACTTCAAATGAATGTAAATGCGACACTTCCTTGCAAGGAATTAGCGTTTGCAGATGTCTGCCTATCGTAGCAATAGAGATCTAATGCTTCCTAAAACGCGATATCGCATCTCATTTCTATGTTTCATGGTAAGATATAATATGATTTGCGAAGTGTTATGTATTCCTCGTCTACACTTTAAATGAACGTAAATGCGACACTTCCTTGCAAAGTAATAGCGTTTGCAGATGTCAACGTATCGTAGCAATAGATTTCTAATGCTTTTTAAAACGCGATATCGCATCTCATTTCTATGTTTCATGGTAAGATATAATATGATTTGCGAAGTGTTATGTATTCCTCGTCTACACTTCAAATGAATGTAAATGCGACACTTCCTTGCTAGGAAATAGCGTCTGCAGATGTCTAGGTATCGTAGCGATAGGGTTCTAATGCTTCTCAAAACGCAATATCGCATCTCATTTCTATGTTTCATGGTAAGATATAATATGATTTGCGAAGTGTTATGTATTCCTCGTCTACACTTTAAATGAATGTGAATGCGATACTTCCTCGCTACGAAATAGCGTTTGCAGATGTCTACGTATCGTTGCAATAGCTTTCTAATGCTTCTTAAAACGCGATATCGCATCTCATTTCTATGTTTCATGGTAGGATATAATATGATTTGCGAAGTGTCATGTATTCCTCGTCTACATTTCAAATGAATGTGACTGCGATATTTCCTCGCTAGGAAATAGCGTTTGCAGATGTCTACGTATCGTAGCAATGGAGTTCTTATGATTCTTAAAACGCGATATCGCATCTCATTTCTATGTTTCATGGTAAGATATAATATGATTTGCGAAGTGTTATGTATTCCTCGTCTACACTTCAAATGAATGTAAATGCAACACTTCCTTGCAAGTAAATAGCGTTTGCAGATGTCTGCCTATCGTAGCAGTAGAGTACTAATGCTTCTTAAAACGCGATATCGCATCTCATTTCTATGTTTCATGGTAAGATATAATATGATTTGCGAAGTCTTATGTATTCCTCGTCTACACTTCAAATGAATGTAAATACGACACTTACTTGGTAGGAAATAGCGTCTGCAGATGTCTAGGTATCGTAGCAATAGAGTTCTAATGCTTCTTAAAACGCGATATCGCATCTCACTTCTATGTTTCATGGTAAGATATAACATGATTTGCGAAGTGTTATGTATTCCTCGTCTACACTTCAAATGAATGTAAATGCGACACTTCCTTGCTAGGAAATAGCGTCTGCAGATGTCTAGGTATCGTAGCAATAGAGTTCTAATGCTTCTTAAAACGCGATATTGCATCTCATTTCTATGTTTCATGGTAAGATATAACATGATTTGCGAAGTCTTATGTATTCCTCGTCTATACTTCAAATGAATGTAAATGCGACACTTCCTTGCAAAGAAATAGCGTCTGCAGATGTCTACGTATCGTAGCAATAGAGTTCTAATGCTTCTTAAAACGCGATATCGCATCTCATTTCTATGTTTCTTGGTAAGATATAATATTCATTGCGAAGTGTTATGCATTCCACGTCTGCGATTCAAATGAACGTAAATGCGACACTTCCTTGCTAGGAAATAGCATCTGCAGATGTCTAGGTATCGTAGCAATAGAGTTCAAATGCTTCTTAAAACGAGATATAGCATCTCATATCTATGTTTCATGATAAGATATAATATTCATTGCGAAGTGTTATGCATTCCTCGTCTACACTTCAAATGAATGTAAATGCGACACTTCCTTGCAAAGAAATAGCGTCTGCAGATGTCTACGTATCGTAGCAATAGAGTTCTAATGCTTCTTAAAACGCGATATCGCATCTCATTTCTATGTTTCTTGGTAAGATATAATATTCATTGCGAAGTGTTATGCATTCCACGTCTGCGATTCAAATGAACGTAAATGCGACACTTCCTTGCTAGGAAATAGCGTCTGCAGATGTCTTGGTATCGTAGCAATAGAGTTCAAATGCTTCTTAAAACGAGATATAGCATCTCATATCTATGTTTCATGATAAGATATAATATTCATTGCGAAGTGTTATGCATTCCGCGTCTACGATTCAAATGAATGTAAATGGGACACTTCCTTGCAAGGAAATAGCGTTTGCAGATGTCTACGTATCGTAGCAATGGAGTTCTTATGATTCTTAAAACGCGATGTCGCATCTCATTTCTATGTTTCAAGGTAAGATATAATATGATTTGCGAAGTGTCATGTATTCCTCGTCTACACTTCAATTGAATGTAAATGCGACACTTCCTTGCTAGGAAATAGCGTCTGCAGATGTCTAGGTATCGTAGCGATAGATTTCTAATGCTTCTCAAAACGCAATATCGCATCTCATTTCTATGTTTCATGGTAAGATATAACATGATATGCGAAGTGTTATGTATTCCTCGTCTACACTTCAAATGAATGTGAATGCGACACTTCCTTGCTAGGAAATAGCGTCTGCAGATGTCTAGGTATCGTTGCGATAGGGTTCTAATGCTTCTCAAAACGCAATATCGCATCTCATTTCTATGTTTCATGGTAAGATATAATATGATTTGCGAAGTGTTATGTATTCCTCGTCTACACTTCAAATGAATGTGAATGCGATACTTCCTCGCTAGGAAATAGCGTTTGCAGATGTCTACGTATCGTTGCAATAGCTTTCTAATGCTTCTTAAAACGCGATATCGCATCTCATTTCTATGTTTCATGGTAAGATATAATATGATTTGCGAAGTGTCATGTATTCCTCGTCTACATTTCAAATGAATGTGACTGCGATATTTCCTCGCTAGGAAATAGCGTTTGCAGATATCTACGTATCGTAGCAATAGCTTTCTAATGCTTCTTAAGACGCGATATCGCATCTCATTTCTATGTTTCATTGTAAGATGTAATATGATTTGCGAAGTGTTATGTATTCCTCCTCTACACTTCAAATGAATGTAAGTGCGACACTTCCTTGCAAGGAAATAGCATTTGCTGATGTCTACGTATCGAAGAAATAGAGTTCAAATGCTTCTTAAAACGAGATATTGCATCTCATATCTATGTTTCATGATAAGATATAATATTCATTGCGAAGTGTTATGCATTCCTCGTCTACGATTCAAATGAAAGTAAATGCGACACTTCCTTTTAGGAAATAGCGTCTGCAGATGTCTAGGTATCGTAGCAATAGAGTTCTAATGCTTCCTAAAACGCGATATCGCATCTCATTTCTACGTTTCATGGTAAGATGTAATATGATTTGCGAAGTGTTATGTATTCGTCGTCTACACTTCAAATGAATGTAAATGTGACACTTCCTTGCAAGGATATAGCGTTTGCAGATGTCTACGTATCGGAGCAATAGAGTTCTAATGCTTCTTAAAACGCGATATCGCATCTCATTTCTATGTTTCATGGTAAGATGTAATATGATTTGCGAAGTGTTATGTATTCCTCCTCTACACTTCAAATGAATGTAAGTGCGACACTTCCTTGCAAGGAAATAGTTTTGCTGATGTCTACGTATCGAAGAAATAGAGTTCAAATGCTTCTTAAAACGAGATATTGCATCTCATATCTATGTTTCATGATAAGATATAATATTCATTGCGAAGTGTTATGCATTCCTCGTCTACGATTCAAATGAAAGTAAATGCGACACTTCCTTGTTAGGAAATAGCGTCTGCAGATGTCTAGGTATCGTAGCAATAGAGTTCTAATGCTTCCTAAAACGCGATATCGCATCTCATTTCTACGTTTCATGGTAAGATGTAATATGATTTGCGAAGTGTTATGTATTCGTCGTATACACTTCAAATGAATGTAAATGTGACACTTCCGTGCAAGGAAATAGCGTTTGCAGATGTCTACGTATCGGAGCAATAGAATTCTAATGCTTCTTAAAACGCGATATCGCATCTCATTTCTATGTTTCATGGTAAGATATAATATGATTTGCGAAGTGTCATGTATTCCTCGTCTACACTTCAAATGAATGTAAATGCAACACTTCCTTGCTAGGAAATAGCGTCTGCAGATGTCTACGTATCGTAACAGTAGAGTTCTTATGAATCTTAAAACGCGATAATCGCATCTCATTTCTATGTTTCATGGTAAGATATAATATGATTTGCGAAGTGTTATGTATTCCTCGTCTATACTTCAAATGAATGTGAATGCGATACTTCCTCGCTAGGAAATAGCGTTTGCAGATGTCTACGTATCGTTGCAATAGCTTTCTAACGCTTCTTAAAACGCGATATCGCATCTCATTTCTATGTTTCATGGTAAGATATAATATGATTTGCGAAGTGTCATGTATTCCTCGTCTACACTTCAAATGAATGTGATTGCGATATTTCCTCGCTAGGAATTAGCGTTTGCAGATGTCTACGTATCGTAGCAATAGCTTTCTAATGCTTCTTAAAACGCGATATCGCATCTCATTTCTATATTTCATGGTAAGATATAATATGATTTGCGAAGTGTTATCTATTCCTCGTCTACACTTCAACTGAATGTAAATGCGACACTTGCTTGCAAGGAAATAGCGTTTGCAGATATCTACGTATCGTAACAATTGAGTTCTTATGATTCTTAAAACGCGAAATCGCATCTCATTTCTATGTTTCATGGTAAGATATAATATGATTTGCGAAGTGTTATGCATTCCGCGTCTACGATTCAATTGAATGTAAATGCGACACTTCCTTGCAAGGAAATAGCGTTTGCAGATGTCTACCTATCGTAGCAGTAGTGTTCTAATGCTTCTTAAAACGCGACATCGCACCTCATATCTATGTTTCATGGTAAGATATAATATGATTTGCGAAGTGTTATGTATTCCTCCTCTACACTTCAAATGAATGTAAGTGCGACACTTCCTTGCAAGGGAAATAGCATTTGCTGATGTCTACGTATCGAAGAAATAGAGTTCAAATGCTTCTTAAAACGAGATATTGCATCTCATATCTATGTTTCATGATAAGATATAATATTCATTGCGAAGTGTTATGCATTCCTCGTCTACGATTCAAATGAAAGTAAATGCGACACTTCCTTTTAGGAAATAGCGTCTGCAGATGTCTAGGTATCGTAGCAATAGAGTTCTAATGCTTCCTAAAACGCGATATCGCATCTCATTTCTACGTTTCATGGTAAGATGTAATATGATTTGCGAAGTGTTATGTATTCGTCGTCTACACTTCAAATGAATGTAAATGTGACACTTCCTTGCAAGGATATAGCGTTTGCAGATGTCTACGTATCGGAGCAATAGAGTTCTAATGCTTCTTAAAACGCGATATCGCATCTCATTTCTATGTTTCATGGTAAGATGTAATATGATTTGCGAAGTGTTATGTATTCCTCCTCTACACTTCAAATGAATGTAAGTGCGACACTTCCTTGCAAGGAAATAGTGTTTGCTGATGTCTACGTATCGAAGAAATAGAGTTCAAATGCTTCTTAAAACGAGATATTGCATCTCATATCTATGTTTCATGATAAGATATAATATTCATTGCGAAGTGTTATGCATTCCTCGTCTACGATTCAAATGAAAGTAAATGCGACACTTCCTTGTTAGGAAATAGCGTCTGCAGATGTCTAGGTATCGTAGCAATAGAGTTCTAATGCTTCCTAAAACGCGATATCGCATCTCATTTCTACGTTTCATGGTAAGATGTAATATGATTTGCGAAGTGTTATGTATTCGTCGTATACACTTCAAATGAATGTAAATGTGACACTTCCGTGCAAGGAAATAGCGTTTGCAGATGTCTACGTATCGGAGCAATAGAATTCTAATGCTTCTTAAAACGCGATATCGCATCTCATTTCTATGTTTCATGTAAGATATAATATGATTTGCGAAGTGTCATGTATTCCTCGTCTACACTTCAAATGAATGTAAATGCAACACTTCCTTGCTAGGAAATAGCGTCTGCAGATGTCTACGTATCGTAACAGTAGAGTTCTTATGATTCTTAAAACGCGATATCGCATCTCATTTCTATGTTTCATGGTAAGATATAATATGATTTGCGAAGTGTTATGTATTCCTCGTCTACACTTCAAATGAATGTGAATGCGATACTTCCTCGCTAGGAAATAGCGTTTGCAGATGTCTACGTATCGTTGCAATAGCTTTCTAACGCTTCTTAAAACGCGATATCGCATCTCATTTCTATGTTTCATGGTAAGATATAATATGATTTGCGAAGTGTCATGTATTCCTCGTCTACACTTCAAATGAATGTGACTGCGATATTTCCTCGCTAGGAATTAGCGTTTGCAGATGTCTACGTATCGTAGCAATAGCTTTCTAATGCTTCTTAAAACGCGATATCGCATCTCATTTCTATATTTCATGGTAAGATATAATATGATTTGCGAAGTGTTATGTATTCCTCGTCTACACTTCAACTGAATGTAAATGCGACACTTGCTTGCAAGGAAATAGCGTTTGCAGATATCTACGTATCGTAACAATTGAGTTCTTATGATTCTTAAAACGCGAAATCGCATCTCATTTCTATGTTTCATGGTAAGATATAATATGATTTGCGAAGTGTTATGCATTCCGCGTCTACGATTCAATTGAATGTAAATGCGACACTTCCTTGCAAGGAAATAGCGTTTGCAGATGTCTACCTATCGTAGCAGTAGTGTTCTAATGCTTCTTAAAACGCGACATCGCACCTCATATCTATGTTTCATGGTAAGATATAATATGATTTGCGAAGTGTTATGTATTCCTCCTCTACACTTCAAATGAATGTAAGTGCGACACTTCCTTGCAAGGAAATAGCATTTGCTGATGTCTACGTATCGAAGAAATAGAGTTCAAATGCTACTTAAAACGAGATATTGCATCTCATATCTATGTTTCATGATAAGATATAATATTCATTGCGAAGTGTTATGCATTCCTCGTCTACGATTCAAATGAAAGTAAATGCGACACTTCCTTTTAGGAAATAGCGTCTGCAGATGTCTAGGTATCGTAGCAATAGAGTTCTAATGCTTCCTAAAACGCGATATCGCATCTCATTTCTACGTTTCATGGTAAGATGTAATATGATTTGCGAAGTGTTATGTATTCGTCGTCTACACTTCAAATGAATGTAAATGTGACACTTCCTTGCAAGGATATAGCGTTTGCAGATGTCTACGTATCGTTGCAATAGCTTTCTAATGCTTCTTAAAACGCGATATCGCATCTCATTTCTATGTTTCATGGTAAGATATAATATGATTTGCGAAGTGTCATGTATTCCTCGTCTACATTTCAAATGAATGTGACTGCGATATTTCCTCGCTAGGAAATAGCGTTTGCAGATGTCTACGTATCGTAGCAATAGCTTTCTAATGCTTCTTAAGACGCGATATCGTATCTCATTTCTATGTTTCATTGTAAGATGTAATATGATTTGCGAAGTGTTATGTATTCCTCCTCTACACTTCAAATGAATGTAAGTGCGACACTTCCTTGCAAGGAAATAGCATTTGCTGATGTCTACGTATCGAAGAAATAGAGATCAAATGCTTCTTAAAACGAGATATTGCATCTCATATCTATGTTTCATGATAAGATATAATATTCATTGCGAAGTGTTATGCATTCCTCGTCTACGATTCAAATGAAAGTAAATGCGACACTTCCTTTTAGGAAATAGCGTCTGCAGATGTCTAGGTATCGTAGCAATAGAGTTCTAATGCTTCCTAAAACGCGATATCGCATCTCATTTCTACGTTTCATGGTAAGATGTAATATGATTTGCGAAGTGTTATGTATTCGTCGTCTACACTTCAAATGAATGTAAATGTGACACTTCCTTGCAAGGATATAGCGTTTGCAGATGTCTACGTATCGGAGCAATAGAGTTCTAATGCTTCTTAAAACGCGATATCGCATCTCATTTCTATGTTTCATGGTAAGATGTAATATGATTTGCGAAGTGTTATGTATTCCTCCTCTACACTTCAAATGAATGTAAGTGCGACACTTCCTTGCAAGGAAATAGTGTTTGCTGATGTCTACGTATCGAAGAAATAGAGTTCAAATGCTTCTTAAAACGAGATATTGCATCTCATATCTATGTTTCATGATAAGATATAATATTCATTGCGAAGTGTTATGCATTCCTCGTCTACGATTCAAATGAAAGTAAATGCGACACTTCCTTGTTAGGAAATAGCGTCTGCAGATGTCTAGGTATCGTAGCAATAGAGTTCTAGTGCTTCCTAAAACGCGATATCGCATCTCATTTCTACGTTTCATGGTAAGATGTAATATGATTTGCGAAGTGTTATGTATTCGTCGTATACACTTCAAATGAATGTAAATGTGACACTTCCGTGCAAGGAAATAGCGTTTGCAGATGTCTACGTATCGGAGCAATAGAATTCTAATGCTTCTTAAAATGCGATATCGCATCTCATTTCTATGTTTCATGGTAAGATATAATATGATTTGCGAAGTGTCATGTATTCCTCGTCTACACTTCAAATGAATGTAAATGCAACACTTCCTTGCTAGGAAATAGCGTCTGCAGATGTCTACGTATCGTAACAGTAGAGTTCTTATGATTCTTAAAACGCGATATCGCATCTCATTTCTATGTTTCATGGTAAGATATAATATGATTTGCGAAGTGTTATGTATTCCTCGTCTACACTTCAAATGAATGTGAATGCGATACTTCCTCGCTAGGAAATAGCGTTTGCAGATGTCTACGTATCGTTGCAATAGCTTTCTAACGCTTCTTAAAACGCGATATCGCATCTCATTTCTATGTTTCATGGTAAGATATAATATGATTTGCGAAGTGTCATGTATTCCTCGTCTACACTTCAAATGAATGTGACTGCGATACTTCCTCGCTAGGAATTAGCGTTTGCAGATGTCTACGTATCGTAGCAATAGCTTTCTAATGCTTCTTAAAACGCGATATCGCATCTCATTTCTATATTTCATGGTAAGATGTAATATGATTTGCGAAGTGTTATGTATTCCTCCTCTACACTTCAAATGAATGTAAGTGCGACACTTCCTTGCAAGGAAATAGCGTTTGCTGATATCTACGTATCGAAGAAACAGAGTTCAAATGCTTCTTAAAACGAGATATTGCATCTCATATCTATGTTTCATAATAAGATATAATATTCATTGCGAAGTGTTATGCATTCCTCGTCTACACTTCAAATGAATGTAAATGTGACACTTCCTTGCAAGGAAATAGCGTTTGCAGATGTCTACGTATCGGAGCAATAGAATTCTAATGCTTCTTAAAACGCGATATCGCATCTCATTTCAATGTTTCATGGTAAGATATAACATGATTTGCGAAGTGTTATGTATTCCTCGTCTACACTTCAAATGAATGTGAATGCGATACTTCCTCGCTAGGAAATAGCGTTTGCAGATGTCTACGTAGCGTTGCAATAGCTTTCTAATGCTTCTTAAAACGCGATATCGCATCTCATTTCTATGTTTCATGGTAAGATATAATATGATTTGCGAAGTGTCATGTATTCCTCGTCTACACTTCAAATGAATGTGACTGCGATATTTCCTCGCTAGGAATTAGCGTTTGCAGATGTCTACGTATCGTAGCAATAGCTTTCTAATGCTTCTTAAAACGCGATATCGCATCTCATTTCTACGTTTCATGGTAAGATATAATATGATTTGCGAAGTGTTATGTACTCCTCGTCTACACTTCAAATGAATGTAAATGCGACACTTCCTTGAATGGAAATAGCATCTGCAGATGTCTACGTATCGTAGCAATAGAATTCTGATGCTTCTTAAAACGCGATATCGCATCTCATTTCTATGTTTCATGGTAAGATATAATATGATTTGCGAAGTGTCATGTATTCCTCGTCTACACTTCAAATGAATGTAAATGCGACACTTCCTTGCTAGGAAATAGCGCCTGCAGATGTCTAGGTATCGTAGCAATAGAGTTCTAATGCTTCTTAAAACGATATATTGCATCTCATATCTATGTTTAATGATAAGATATAATATTCATTGCGAAGTGTTATGCATTCCTCGTCTACGATTCAAATGAATGTAAATGCGACACTACCTTGCAAGGAAATAGCGTTTGCAGATGGCTACGTATCGTAGCATTAGAGTTCTTATGATTCTTAAAACGCGATATCGCATCTCATTTCTATGTTTCATGGTAAGATATAATATGATTTGCGAAGTGTTATGTATTCCTCGCCTACGCTTCAAATGAATGTAAATGCGACACTTCCTCGCTAGGAAATAGCGTTTGCAGATGTCTACGTATCGCAGCAATAGAGTTCTAATGCTCCATTTCTATGTTTCATGGTAAGATATAATATGATTTGCGAAGTGTTATGTATTCCTCGTCTACACTTCAAATGAATCTAAATGCGACTCTTCCTTGCAAGGAAATAGCGTTTGCAGAAGTCTACGTATCGCAGCAATAGATTTCTAATGCTTCTTAAAACGCGATATCGCATCTCATTTCTATGTTTCATTGTAAGATATAATATGATTTTCGAAGTGTCATGTATACCTCGTCTACACTTCAAATGAATGTAAATGCGAAACTTCCTTGCTAGGAAATAGCATCTGCAGATGTCTAGGTATCGTAGCAATAGTGTTCTAATGCTTATTAAAACGCGATATCGCATTTCATTTCTATGTTTCATGGTAAGATATAATATGACTTGCGAAGTGTTATGTATTCTTCGTATACACTTCAAATGAATGTAAATGCGACACTTCCTTGGAAAGAAATAGCGTTTGCAGATGTCTACGTATCGTAGCAATAGATTTCTAATGCTTGTTAAAACGCGATATCGCATCTCATTTCTATGTTTCATGGTAAGATATAATATGATTTGCGAAGTGTCACGTATTCCTCGTCTACACTTCAAATGAATGTAAATGCGACACTTCCTAGCTAGGAAATAGCGTCTGCAGATGTCTAGGTATCGTAGCAATAGAGTTCAAATGATTCTTAAAACGAGATATAGCATCTCATATCTATGTTTCATGATAAGATATAATATTCATTGCGAAGTGTTATGCATTCCGCGTCTACGATTCAAATGAATGTAAATGCGACACTTCCTTGCAAGGAAATAGCGTTTGCAGATGTCTATGTTTCGTAGCAATAGAGTTCTCATGATTCTTAAAACGCGATATCGCATCTCATTTCTATGTTTCATGGTAAGATATAATATGATTTGCGAAGTGTTATGTACTCCTCGTCTACACTTCAAATGAATGTAAATGCGACACTTCCTTGAATGGAAATAGCATCTGCAGATGTCTACGTATCGTAGCAATAGAATTCTGATGCTTCTTAAAACGCGATATCGCATCTCATTTCTATGTTTCATGGTAAGATATAATATGATTTGCGAAGTGTCACGTATTCCTCGTCTACACTTCAAATGAATGTAAATGCGACACTTCCTTGCTAGGAAATAGCGTCTGCAGATGTCTAGGTATCGTAGCAATAGTGTTCTAATGCTTCTTAAAACGCGATATCGCATCTCATTTCTATGTTTCATGGTAAGATATAATATGATTTGCGAAGTCTTATGTATTCCTCGTCTACACTTCAAATGAATATAAATGCGACACTTCCTTGCTAGGAAATAGTGTCTGCAGATGTCTAGGTATCGTAGCAATAGAGTTCTAATGCTCCTTAAAACGCGATATCGCATCTCATTTCTATGTTTCATGGTAAGATATAATATGATTTGCGAAGTGTTATGTTTTCCTCGTCTACACTTCAAATGAAAGTAAATGCGACACTTCCTTCGTAGGAAATAGCGTCTGCAGATGTCTAGGTATCGTAGCAATAGAGTTCTAATGCTTCTTAAAACGCGATATCGCATCTCAATTCTATGTTTCATGGTAAGATATAACACGATTTGCGAAGTCTTATGTATTCCTCGCCTACACTTGAAATGAATGTAAATGCGACACTTCCTTGCTAGGAAATAGCGTCTGCAGATGTCTAGGTATCGTAGCAGTAGAGTTCTAATGCTTCTTAAAACGCGATATCGCATCTCATTTCTATGTTTCATGGAAAGATATTATATAATTTGAGGAGTGTTATGTATTCCTCGCCTACACTTCAAATGAATGTAAATGCGACACTTCCTTGCAAGGAAATAACGTTTGCAGATGTCTACGTATCGTAGCAATGGAGTTCTTATGATTCTTAAAACGCGATATCGCATCTCAATTCTATGTTTCATGGTAAGTTATAATATGATTTGCGAAGTGTTATGTATTCCTCGTCTACATTTCAAATGAATGTAAATGCGACTCTTCCTGGCAAGGAAATAGCGTTTGCAGAAGTCTACGTATCGTAGCAATAGATTTCTAATACTTCTTAAAACGCGATATCGCATCTCATTTCTATGCTTCATTGTAAGATATAATATGATTTTCGAAGTGTCATGTATACCTCGTCTACACTTCAAATGAATGTAAATGCGAAACTTCCTTGCTAGGAAATAGCGTCTGCAGATGTCTAGGTATCGTAGCAATAGTGTTCTAATGCTTCTTAAAACGCGATATCGCATCTCATTTCTATGTTTCATGGTAAGATATAATATGATTTGCGAAGTGTTATGTACTCCTCGTCTACACTTCAAATGAATGTAAATGCGACACTTCCTTGAATGGAAATAGCATCTGCAGATGTCTACGTATCGTAGCAATAGAATTCTGATGCTTCTTAAAACGCGATATCGCATCTCATTTCTATGTTTCATGGTAAGATATAATATGATTTGCGAAGTGTCACGTATTCCTCGTCTACACTTCAAATGAATGTAAATGCGACACTTCCTTGCTAGGAAATAGCGTCTGCAGATGTCTAGGTATCGTAGCAATAGTGTTCTAATGCTTCTTAAAACGCGATATCGCATCTCATTTCTATGTTTCATGGTAAGATATAATATGATTTGCGAAGTCTTATGTATTCCTCGTCTACACTTCAAATGAATATAAATGCGACAATTCCTTGCTAGGAAATAGTGTCTGCAGATGTCTAGGTATCGTAGCAATAGAGTTCTAATGCTCCTTAAAACGCGATATCGCATCTCATTTCTATGTTTCATGGTAAGATATAATATGATTTGCGAAGTGTTATGTTTTCCTCGTCTACACTTCAAATGAAAGTAAATGCGACACTTCCTTCGTAGGAAATAGCGTCTGCAGATGTCTAGGTATCGTAGCAATAGAGTTCTAATGCCTCTTAAAACGCGATATCGCATCTCAATTCTATGTTTCATGGTAAGATATAACACGATTTGCGAAGTCTTATGTATTCCTCGCCTACACTTGAAATGAATGTAAATGCGACACTTCCTTGCTAGGAAATAGCGTCTGCAGATGTCTAGGTATCGTAGCAGTAGAGTTCTAATGCTTCTTAAAACGCGATATCGCATCTCATTTCTATGTTTCATGGAAAGATATTATATAATTTGAGGAGTGTTATGTATTCCTCGCCTACACTTCAAATGAATGTAAATGCGACACTTCCTTGCAAGGAAATAACGTTTGCAGATGTCTACGTATCGTAGCAATGGAGTTCTTATGATTCTTAAAACGCGATATCGCATCTCAATTCTATGTTTCATGGTAAGTTATAATATGATTTGCGAAGTGTTATGTATTCCTCGTCTACATTTCAAATGAATGTAAATGCGACTCTTCCTGGCAAGGAAATAGCGTTTGCAGAAGTCTACGTATCGTAGCAATAGATTTCTAATGCTTCTTAAAACGCGATATCGCATCTCATTTCTATGCTTCATTGTAAGATATAATATGATTTTCGAAGTGTCATGTATACCTCGTCTACACTTCAAATGAATGTAAATGCGAAACTTCCTTGCTAGGAAATAGCGTCTGCAGATGTCTAGGTATCGTAGCAATAGTGTTCTAATGCTTCTTAAAACGCGATATCGCATCTCATTTCTATGTTTCATGGTAAGATATAGTATGATTTGCGAAGTGTCATGTATTCCTTGTCTACACTTCAAATGAATGTAAATGCGACACTTCATTGCTAGGAAATAGCGTCTGCAGATGTCTAGGTATCGTAGCAATAGAGTTCAAATGCTTCTTAAAACGATATATTGCATCTCATATCTATGTTTAATGATAAGATATAATATTCATTGCGAAGTGTTATGCATTCCTCGTCTACGATTCAAATGAATGTAAATGCGACACTACCTTGCAAGGAAATAGCGTTTGCAGATGGCTACGTATCGTAGCATTAGAGTTCTTATGATTCTTAAAACGCGATATCGCATCTCATTTCTATGTTTCATGGTAAGATATAATATGATTTGCGAAGTGTTATGTATTCCTCGCCTACGCTTCAAATGAATGTAAATGCGACACTTCCTCGCTAGGAAATAGCGTTTGCAGATGTCTACGTATCGCAGCAATAGAGTTCTAATGCTTCATTTCTATGTTTCATGGTAAGATATAATATGATTTGCGAAGTGTTATGTATTCCTCGTCTACACTTCAAATGAATCTAAATGCGACTCTTCCTTGCAAGGAAATAGCGTTTGCAGAAGTCTACGTATCGTAGCAATAGATTTCTAATGCTTCTTAAAACGCGATATCGCATCTCATTTCTATGTTTCATTGTAAGATATAATATGATTTTCGAAGTGTCATGTATACCTCGTCTACACTTCAAATGAATGTAAATGCGAAACTTCCTTGCTAGGAAATAGCATCTGCAGATGTCTAGGTATCGTAGCAATGGTGTTCTAATGCTTCTTAAAACGCGATATCGCATCTCATTTCTATGTTTCATGGTAAGATATAATATGACTTGCGAAGTGTTATGTATTCTTCGTATACACTTCAAATGAATGTAAATGCGACACTTCCTAGCAAGGAAATAGCGTTTGCAGATGTCTACGTATCGTAGCAATAGTGTTCTTATGATTCTTAAAACGCGATATCGCATCTCATTTCTATGTTTCATGGTAAGATATAATATGATTTGCGAAGTGTTATGTACTCCTCGTCTACACTTCAAATGAATGTAAATGCGACACTTCCTTGAATGGAAATAGCATCTGCAGATGTCTACGTATCGTAGCAATTGGGTTCTAATGCTTCTCAAAGCACAATATCGCATCTCATTTCAATGTTTCATGGTAAGATATAATATGATTTGCGAAGTGTGATGTATTCCTCGTCTACACTTCAAATGAATGTAAATGCGACACTTCCTTGCAAGGAAATAGCGTTTGCAGATGTCTACCTATCGTAGCAGTAGAGTTCTAATGCTTATTAAAACACGATATCGCATTTCATTTCTATGTTTCATGGTAAGATATAATATGATTTGCGAAGTGTTATGTATTCCTCGTCTACACTTCAAATGAATGTAAATGCGACACTTCCTTGGAAAGAAATAGCGTTTGCAGATGTCTACGTATCGTAGCAATAGATTTCTAATGCTTGTTAAAACGCGATATCGCATCTCATTTCTATGTTTCATGGTAAGATATAATATGATTTGCGAAGTGTCACGTATTCCTCGTCTACACTTCAAATGAATGTAAATGCGACACTTCCTTGCAAGGAAATAGCGTTTGCAGATGTCTATGTATCGTAGCAATAGAGTTCTTATGATTCTTAAAACGCGATATCGCATCTCATTTCTATGTTTCATGGTAAGATATAATATGATTTGCGAAGTGTTATGTACTCCTCGTCTACACTTCAAATGAATGTAAATGCGACACTTCCTTGAATGGAAATAGCATCTGCAGATGTCTACGTATCGTAGCAATAGAATTCTGATGCTTCTTAAAACGCGATATCGCATCTCATTTCTATGTTTCATGGTAAGATATAATATGATTTGCGAAGTGTCATGTATTCCTCGTCTACACTTCAAATGAATGTAAATGCGACACTTCCTTGCTAGGAAATAGCGTCTGCAGATGTCTAGGTATCGTAGCAATAGTGTTCTAATGCTTCTTAAAACGCGATATCGCATCTCATTTCTATGTCTCATGGTAAGATATAATATGATTTGCGAAGTCTTATGTATTCCTCGTCTACACTTCAAATGAATATAAATGCGACACTTCCTTGCTACGAAATAGTGTCTGCAGATGTCTAGGTATCGTAGCAATAGAGTTCTAATGCTTCTTAAAACGCGATATCGCATCTCATTTCTATGTTTCATGGTAATATATAATATGATTTGCGAAGTGTTATGTATTCCTCGTCTACACTTCAAATGAATGTAAATGCGACACTTCCTTGGAAAGAAATAGCGTTTGCAGATGTCTACGTATCGTAGCAATAGATTTCTAATGCTTGTTAAAACGCGATATCGCATCTCATTTCTATGTTTCATGGTAAGATATAATATGATTTGCGAAGTGTCACGTATTCCTCGTCTACACTTCAAATGAATGTAAATGCGACACTTCCTTGCAAGGAAATAGCGTTTGCAGATGTCTATGTATCGTAGCAATAGAGTTCTTATGATTCTTAAAACGCGATATCGCATCTCATTTCTATGTTTCATGGTAAGATATAATATGATTTGCGAAGTGTTATGTACTCCTCGTCTACACTTCAAATGAATGTAAATGCGACACTTCCTTGAATGGAAATAGCATCTGCAGATGTCTACGTATCGTAGCAATAGAATTCTGATGCTTCTTAAAACGCGATATCGCATCTCATTTCTATGTTTCATGGTAAGATATAATATGATTTGCGAAGTGTCATGTATTCCTCGTCTACACTTCAAATGAATGTAAATGCGACACTTCCTTGCTAGGAAATAGCGTCTGCAGATGTCTAGGTATCGTAGCAATAGTGTTCTAATGCTTCTTAAAACGCGATATCGCATCTCATTTCTATGTCTCATGGTAAGATATAATATGATTTGCGAAGTCTTATGTATTCCTCGTCTACACTTCAAATGAATATAAATGCGACACTTCCTTGCTACGAAATAGTGTCTGCAGATGTCTAGGTATCGTAGCAATAGAGTTCTAATGCTTCTTAAAACGCGATATCGCATCTCATTTCTATGTTTCATGGTAAGATATAATATGATTTGCGAAGTGTTATGTATTCCTCGTCTACACTTCAAATGAAAGTAAATGCGACACTTCCTTGGTAGGAAATAGCGTCTGCAGATTTCTAGGTATCGTAGCAATAGAGTTCTAATGCTTCTTAAAACGCGATATCGCATCTCAATTCTATGTTTCATGGTAAGATATAACACGATTTGCGAAGTGTTATGTATTCCTCGTCTACACTTCAAATGAATGTAAATGCGACACTTCCTTGCAAGGAAATAGCGTTTGCAGATGTCTACCTATCGTAGCAGTAGAGTTCTAATGCTTATTAAAACGCGATATCGCATCTCATTTCTATGTTTCATGGAAAGATATTATATAATTTGAGGAGTGTTATGTATTCCTCGCCTACACTTGAAATGAATGTAAATACGACACTTCCTTGCTAGGAAATAGCGTCTGCAGATGTCTAGGTATCGTAGCAGTAGAGTTCTAATGCTTCTTAAAACGCGATATCGCATCTCATTTCTATGTTTCATGGAAAGATATTATATAATTTGAGGAGTGTTATGTATTCCTCGCCTACACTTCAAATGAATGTAAATGCGACACTTCCTTGCAAGGAAATAACGTTTGCAGATGTCTACGTATCGTAGCAATGGAGTTCTTATGATTCTTAAAACGCGATAACGCATCTCAATTCTATGTTTCATGGTAAGTTATAATATGATTTGCGAAGTGTTATGTATTCCTCGTCTACACTTCAAATGAATGTAAATGCGACTCTTCCTTGCAAGGAAATAGCGTTTGCAGAAGTCTACGTATCGTAGCAATAGATTTCTAATGCTTCTTAAAACGCGATATCGCATCTCATTTCTATGTTTCATTGTAAGTTATAATATGATTTTCGAAGTGTCATGTATACCTCGTCTACACTTCAAATGAATGTAAATGCGAAACTTCCTTGCTAGGAAATAGCGTCTGCAGATGTCTAGGTATCGTAGCAATAGTGTTCTAATGCTTCTTAAAACGCGATATCGCATCTCATTTCTATGTTTCAGGGTAAGATATAATATGATTTGCGAAGTGTCATGTATTCCTTGTCTACACTTCAAATGAATGTAAATGCGACACTTCATTGCTAGGAAATAGCGTCTGCAGATGTCTAGGTATCGTAGCAGTAGAGTTCAAATGCTTCTTAAAACGATATATTGCATCTCATATCTATGTTTAATGATAAGATATAATATTCATTGCGAAGTGTTATGCATTCCTCGTCTACGATTCAAATGAATGTAAATGCGACACTACCTTGCAAGGAAATAGCGTTTGCAGATGTGTACGTATCGTAGCATTAGAGTTCTTATGATTCTTAAAACGCGATATCGCATCTCATTTCTATGTTTCATGGTAAGATATAATATGATTTGCGAAGTGTTATGTATTCCTCGTCTACACTTCAAATGAATGTAAATGCGACACTTCCTTGCAAGGAAATAGCGTTTGCAAATGTCTACCTATAGTAGCAATAGAGTTCTTATGCTTCTTAAAACGCGATATCGCATCTCATTTCTATGCTTCATGGTAAGATATAATATGATTTGCGAAGTGTTATGTACTCCTCGTCTACACTTCAAGTGAATGTAAATGCGACACTTCCTTGCTAGGAAATAGCGTCTGCATATGTCTAGGTATCGTAGCGATAGAGTTCTAATGCTTCTTAAAACGCGATATCGCACCTCATTTCTATGTTTCATGGTAAGATATAATATGATTTGTGAAGTGTTATGTATTCCTCGTCTACACTTCAAATGAATGTAAATGCGACACTTCCTTGCAAAGAAATAGCGTTTGCATATGTCTACGTATCGTAGCAATAGAGTTCTTATGATTCTTAAAACGCGATATCGCATTTCATTTCTATGTTTCATGGTAAGATATAATATGATTTGCGAAGTGTTATGTATTCCTCGTCTACACTTCAAATGAATGTAAATGCGACACTTCCTTGCAAGGAAATAGCGTTTGCAAATGTCTACCTATAGTAGCAATAGAGTTCTAATGCTTCTTAAAACGCGATATCGCATCTCATTTCTGTGCTTCATGGTAAGATATAATATGATTTGCGAAGTGTTATGTACTCCTCGTCTACACTTCAAGTGAATGTAAATGCGACACTTAGTTGCTAGGAAATAGCGTCTGCATATGTCTAGGTATCGTAGCGATAGAGTTCTAATGCTTCTTAAAACGCGATATCGCACCTCATTTCTATGTTTCATGGTAAGATATAATATGATTTGTGAAGTGTTATGTATTCCTCGTCTACACTTCAAATGAATGTAAATGCGACACTTCCTTGCAAAGAAATAGCGTTTGCATATGTCTACGTATCGTAGCAATAGAGTTCTTATGATTCTTAAAACGCGATATCGCATTTCATTTCTATGTTTCATGGTAAGATATAATATGATTTGCGAAGTGTCATGTATTCCTCGTCTACACTTCAAATGAATGTAAATGCGACACTTCCTTGCTAGGAAATAGCGTCTGCAGATGTCTAGGTATCGTAGCAATAGTGTTCTAATGCTTCTTAAAACGCGATATCGCATCTCATTTCTATGTCTCATGGTAAGATATAATATGATTTGCGAAGTCTTATGTATTCCTCGTCTACACTTCAAATGAATATAAATGCGACACTTCCTTGCTACGAAATAGTGTCTGCAGATGTCTAGGTATCGTAGCAATAGAGTTCTAATGCTTCTTAAAACGCGATATCGCATCTCATTTCTATGTTTCATGGTAAGATATAATATGATTTGCGAAGTGTTATGTATTCCTCGTCTACACTTCAAATGAAAGTAAATGCGACACTTCCTTGGTAGGAAATAGCGTCTGCAGATTTCTAGGTATCGTAGCAATAGCGTTCTAATGCTTCTTAAAACGCGATATCGCATCTCATTTCTATGTTTCAGGGTAAGATATAATATGATTTGCGATGTGTCATGTATTCCTTGTCTACACTTCCAATGAATGTAAATGCGACACTTCATTGCTAGGAAATAGCGTCTGCAGATGTCTAGGTATCGTAGCAATAGAGTTCAAATGCTTCTTAAAACGATATATTGCATCTCATATCTATGTTTAATGATAAGATATAATATTCATTGCGAAGTGTTATGCATTCCTCGTCTACGATTCAAATGAATGTAAATGCGACACTACCTTGCAAGGAAATAGCGTTTGCAGATGGGTACGTATCGTAGCATTAGAGTTCTTATGATTCTTAAAACGCGATATCGCATCTCATTTCTATGTTTCATGGTAAGATATAATATGATTTGCGAAGTGTTATGTATTCCTCGTCTACACTTCAAATGAATGTAAATGCGACACTTCCTTGCAAGGAAATAGCGTTTGCAAATGTCTACCTATAGTAGCAATAGAGTTCTAATGCTTCTTAAAACGCGATATCGCATCTCATTTCTGTGCTTCATGGTAAGATATAATATGATTTGCGAAGTGTTATGTACTCCTCGTCTACACTTCAAGTGAATGTAAATGCGACACTTAGTTGCTAGGAAATAGCGTCTGCATATGTCTAGGTATCGTAGCGATAGAGTTCTAATGCTTCTTAAAACGCGATATCGCACCTCATTTCTATGTTTCATGGTAAGATATAATATGATTTGTGAAGTGTTATGTATTCCTCGTCTACACTTCAAATGAATGTAAATGCGACACTTCCTTGCAAAGAAATAGCGTTTGCATATGTCTACGTATCGTAGCAATAGAGTTCTTATGATTCTTAAAACGCGATATCGCATTTCATTTCTATGTTTCATGGTAAGATATAATATGATTTGCGAAGTGTCATGTATTCCTCGTCTACACTTCAAATGAATGTAAATGCGACACTTCCTTGCTAGGAAATAGCGTCTGCAGATGTCTAGGTATCGTAGCAATAGTGTTCTAATGCTTCTTAAAACGCGATATCGCATCTCATTTCTATGTCTCATGGTAAGATATAATATGATTTGCGAAGTCTTATGTATTCCTCGTCTACACTTCAAATGAATATAAATGCGACACTTCCTTGCTACGAAATAGTGTCTGCAGATGTCTAGGTATCGTAGCAATAGAGTTCTAATGCTTCTTAAAACGCGATATCGCATCTCATTTCTATGTTTCATGGTAAGATATAATATGATTTGCGAAGTGTTATGTATTCCTCGTCTACACTTCAAATGAAAGTAAATGCGACACTTCCTTGGTAGGAAATAGCGTCTGCAGATTTCTAGGTATCGTAGCAATAGCGTTCTAATGCTTCTTAAAACGCGATATCGCATCTCATTTCTATGTTTCAGGGTAAGATATAATATGATTTGCGAAGTGTCATGTATTCCTTGTCTACACTTCCAATGAATGTAAATGCGACACTTCATTGCTAGGAAATAGCGTCTGCAGATGTCTAGGTATCGTAGCAATAGAGTTCAAATGCTTCTTAAAACGATATATTGCATCTCATATCTATGTTTAATGATAAGATATAATATTCATTGCGAAGTGTTATGCATTCCTCGTCTACGATTCAAATGAATGTAAATGCGACACTACCTTGCAAGGAAATAGCGTTTGCAGATGGGTACGTATCGTAGCATTAGAGTTCTTATGATTCTTAAAACGCGATATCGCATCTCATTTCTATGTTTCATGGTAAGATATAATATGATTTGCGAAGTGTTATGTATTCCTCGTCTACACTTCAAATGAATGTAAATGCGACACTTCCTTGCAAGGAAATAGCGTTTGCAAATGTCTACCTATAGTAGCAATAGAGTTCTTATGCTTCTTAAAACGCGATATCGCATCTCATTTCTATGCTTCATGGTAAGATATAATATGATTTGCGAAGTGTTATGTACTCCTCGTCTACACTTCAAGTGAATGTAAATGCGACACTTCCTTGCTAGGAAATAGCGTCTGCATATGTCTAGGTATCGTAGCGATAGAGTTCTAATGCTTCTTAAAACGCGATATCGCACCTCATTTCTATGTTTCATGGTAAGATATAATATGATTTGTGAAGTGTTATGTATTCCTCGTCTACACTTCAAATGAATGTAAATGCGACACTTCCTTGCAAAGAAATAGCGTTTGCATATGTCTACGTATCGTAGCAATAGAGTTCTTATGATTCTTAAAACGCGATATCGCATTTCATTTCTATGTTTCATGGTAAGATATAATATGATTTGCGAAGTGTTATGTACTCCTCGTCTACACTTCAAATGAATGTAGATGCGACACTTCCTTGAATGGAAATAGCATCTGCAGATGTCTAGGTATCGTAGCGATAGGGTTCTAATGCTTCTCAAAGCACAATATCGCATCTCATTTCTATGTTTCATGGTAAGATATAATATGATTTGCGAAGTGTGATGTATTCCTCGTCTACACTTCAAATGAATGTAAATGCGACACTTCCTTGCAAGGAAATAGCGTTTGCAGATGTCTACCTATCGTAGCAGTAGATTTCTAATGCTTATTAAAACGCGATATCGCATTTCATTTCTATGTCTCATGGAAAGATATTATATAATTTGAGGAGTGTTATATATTCCTCGCCTACACTTCAAATGAATGTAAATGCGACACTTCCTTGCAAAGAAATAGCGTTTGCAGATATCTGCCTATCGTAGCAATAGAGTTCTAATGCTTCCTAAAACGCGATAGCGCATCTCATTTCTATGTTTCACGGTAAGATATAATATGATTTGCGAAGTGTTATGTATTCCTCGTCTACACTTCAAATGAATGTAAATGCGACACTTCCTTGCAAGGAAATAGCGTTTGCAGATGTCTACCTATCGTAGCAGTAGAGTTCTAATGCTTATTAAAACGCGATATCGCATCTCATTTCTATGTTTCATGGAAAGATATTATATAATTTGTGGAGTGTTATGTATTCCTCGCCTACACTTGAAATGAATGTAAATGCGACACTTCCTTGCTAGGAAATAGCGTCTGTAGATGTCTAGGTATCGTAGAAGTAGAGTTCTAATGCTTCTTAAAACGCGATATCGCATCTCATTTCTATGTTTCATGGAAAGATATTATATAATTTGAGGAGTGTTATGTATTCTTCGCCTACACTTCAAATGAATGTAAATGCGACACTTCCTTGCAAGGAAATAGCGTTTGCAGATGTCTACGTATCGTAGCAATGGAGTTCTTATGATTCTTAAAACGCGATATCGCATCTCAATTCTATGTTTCATGGTAAGTTATAATATGATTTGCGAAGTGTTATGTATTCCTCGTCTACACTTCAAATGAATGTAAATGCGACTCTTCCTTGCAAGGAAATAGCGTTTGCAGAAGTCTACGTATCGTAGCAATAGATTTCTAATGCTTCTTAAAACGCGATATCGCATCTCATTTCTATGTTTCATTGTAAGATATAATATGATTTTCGAAGTGTCATGTATACCTCGTCTACACTTCAAATGAATGTAAATGCGACACTTCCTTGCTAGGAAATAGCGTCTGCAGATGTCTAGGTATCGTAGCAATAGTGTTCTAATGGTTTTTAAAACGCGATAGCGCATCTCATTTCTATGTTTTATGGTAAGATATAATATGATTTGCGAAGTGTCATGTATTCCTTGTCTACACTTCAAATGAATGTAAATGCGACACTTCATTGCTAGGAAATAGCGTCTGCAGATGTCTAGGTATCGTAGCAATAGAGTTCAAATGCTTCTTAAAACGATGTATTGCATCTCATATCTATGTTTAATGATAAGATATAATATTCATTGCGAAGTGTTATGCATTCCTCGTCTACGATTCAAATGAATGTAAATGCGACACTACCTTGCAAGGAAATAGCGTTTGCAGATGGCTACGTATCGTAGCATTAGAGTTCTTATGATTCTTAAAACGCGATATCGCATCTCATTTCTATGTTTCATGGTAAGATATAATATGATTTGCGAAGTGTTATGTATTCCTCGCCTACGCTTCAAATGAATGTAAATGCGACACTTCCTCGCTAGGAAATAGCGTTTGCAGATGTCTACGTATCGTAGCAATAGAGTTCTAATGCTTCATTTCTATGTTTCAAGGTAAGATATAATATGATTTGCGAAGTGTTATGTATTCCTCGTCTACACTCCAAATGAATGTAAATGCGACACTTCCTTGCAAGGAAAGAGCGTTTGCAGATGTCTACCTATAGTAGCAATAGAGTTCTTATGCTTCTTAAAACGCGATATCGCATCTCATTTCTATGCTTCATGGTAAGATATAATATGATTTGCGAAGTGTTATGTATTCCTCGTCCACACTTCAAATGAATGTAAATGCGACACTTCCTTGCAAGGAAATAGCGTTTGCAGATGTCTACGTATCGTAGGAAAGGAGTTCTTATGATTCTTAAAACGCGATATCGCATCTCATTTCTATGTTTCATGGTAAGATATAATATGACTTGCGAAGTGTTATGTATTCTTCGTATACACTTCAAATGAATGTAAATGCGACACTTCCTAGCAAGGAAATAGCGATTGCAGATGTCTACGTATCGTAGCAATAGTGTTCTAATGCTTCTTAAAACGCGATATCGCATCTCATTTCCATGTTTCATGGTAAGATATAATATGATTTGCGAAGTGTTATGTACTCCTCGTCTACACTTCAAATGAATGTAAATGCGACACTTCCTTGAATGGAAATAGCATCTGCAGATGTCTACCTATCGTAGCAGTAGAGTTCTAATGCTTATTAAAACGCGATATCGCATTTCATTTCTATGTTTCATGGTAAGATATAATATTATTTGCGAAGTGTTATGTATTCCTCGTCTACACTTCAAATGAATGTAAATGCGACACTTCCTTGCAAGGAAATAGCGTTTGCAGATGTCTACCTATCGTAGCAGTAGAGTTCTAATGCTTATTAAAACGCGATATCGCATCTCATTTCTATGTTTCATGGAAAGATATTATATAATTTGAGGAGTGTTATGTATTCCTCGCCTACACTTCAAATGAATGTAAATGCGACGCTTCCTTGCAAGGAAATAGCGTTTGCAGATGTCTACGTATCGTAGCTATGGAGTTCTTATGATTCTTAAAACGCGATATCGCATCTCAATTCTATGTTCCATGATGAGATATAATGTTAATTGCGAAGTGTTATGCATTCCTCGTCTACGATTCAAATGAATGTAAATGCGTCACTTCCTTGCAAGGAAATAGCGTTTGCAGATTTCCAGGTTTCGCAGCAATAGGATTCTAATGCTTCTTAAAACGCGATATCGCATCTCATTTCTATGTTTCGTGGTAAGATATAATATGAATTGCGAAGTGTTATGTATTCCTCGTCTACACTTCAAATGAATGTAAATGCGACACTTCCTTGCTAGGAAATAGCGTCTGCAGATATCTAGGTATCGTAGCGATAGAGTTCTAATGCTTCTTAAAACGCGATATAGCACCACATATCTATGTTTCATGATAAGATATAATATTCATTGCGAAGTGTTATGCATTCCGCGTCTACGATTCAAATGAATGTAAATGCGACACTTCCTTGCAAGGAAATAGCGTTTGCAGATGTCTATGTATCATAGCAATAGAGTTCTTATGATTCTTAAAACGCGATATCGCATCTCATTTCTATGTTTCATGGTAAGATATAATATGATTTGCGAAGTGTTATGTACTCCTCGTCTACACTTCAAATGAATGTAAATGCGACACTTCCTTGAATGGAAATAGCATCTGCAGATGTCTACGTATCGTAGCAATAGAATTCTGATGCTTCTTAAAACGCGATATCGCATCTCATTTCTATGTTTCATGGTAAGATATAATATGATTTGCGAAGTGTCATGTATTCCTCGTCTACACTTCAAATGAATGTAAATGCGACACTTCATTGCTAGGAAATAGCGTCTGCAGTTGTCTAGGTATCGTAGCAATAGAGTTCAAATGCTTCTTAAAACGATGTATTGCATCTCATATCTATGTTTAATGATAAGATATAATATTCATTGCGAAGTGTTATGCATTCCTCGTCTACGATTCAAATGAATGTAAATGCGACACTACCTTGCAAGGAAATAGCGTTTGCAGATGGCTACGTATCGTAGCATTAGAGTTCTTATGATTCCTAAAACGCGATATCGCATCTCATTTCTATGTTTCATGGTAAGATATAGTATGATTTGCGAAGTGTTATGTATTCCTCGCATACGCTTCAAATGAATGTAAATGCGACACTTCCTCGCTAGGAAATAGCGTTTGCAGATGTCTACGTATCGTAGCAATAGAGTTCTAATGCTTCATTTCTATGTTTCATGGTAAGATATAATATGATTTGCGAAGTGTTATGGATTCCTCGTCTACACTTCAAATGAATGTAAATGCGACACTTCCTTGCAAGGAAAGAGCGTTTGCAGATGTCTACCTATAGTAGCAATAGAGTTCTTATGCTTCTTAAAACGCGATATCGCATCTCATTTCTATGCTTCATGGTAAGATATAATATGATTTGCGAAGTGTTATGTATTCCTCGTCCACACTTCAAATGAATGTAAATGCGACACTTCCTTGAATGGAAATAGCATCTGCAGATGTCTACCTATCGTAGCAGTAGAGTTCTAATGCTTATTAAAACGCGATATCGCATTTCATTTCTATGTTTCATGGTAAGATATAATATGATTTGCGAAGTGTTATGTATTCCTCGTCTACACTTCAAATGAATGTAAATGCGACACTTCCTTGCAAGGAGATAACGTCTGCAGATGTCTACCTATCGTAGCAGTAGAGTTCTAATGCTTATTAAAACGCGATATCGCATCTCATTTCTATGTTTCATGGAAAGATATTATATAATTTGAGGAGTGTTATGTATTCCTCGCCTACACTTCAAATGAATGTAAATGCGACGCTTCCTTGCAAGGAAATAGCGTTTGCAGATGTCTACGTGTCGTAGCTATGGAGTTCTTATGATTCTTAAAACGCGATATCGCATCTCAATTCTATGTTCCATGATGAGATATAATATTAATTGCGAAGTGTTATGCATTCCTCGTCTACGATTCAAATGAATGTAAATGCGTCACTTCCTTGCAAGGAAATAGCGTTTGCAGATTTCCAGGTTTCGCAGCAATAGGATTCTAATGCTTCTTAGAACGCGATATCGCATCTCATTTCTATGTTTCGTGGTAAGATATAATATGAATTGCGAAGTGTTATGTATTCCTCGTCTACACTTCAAATGAATGTAAATGCGACACTTCGTTGCTAGGAAATAGCGTCTGCAGATATCTAGGTATCGTAGCGATAGAGTTCTAATGCTTCTTAAAACGCGATATCGCACCTCATTTCTATGTTTCATGGTAAGATGTAATATGATTTGCGAAGTGTTATGTATTCCTCGTCTACACTTCAAATGAATGTAAATGCGACACTTCCTTGCAAAGCAATAGCGTTTGCAGATGTCTACGTATCGTAGCAATAGATTTCTTATGATTCTTAAAACGCGATGTCGCATCTCATTTCTATGTTTCATGGTAAGATATAATATGATTTGCGAAGTGTTATGTACTCCTCGTCTACACTTCAAATGAATGTAAATGCGACACTTCCTTGAAAGGAAATAGCGTCTCCAGATGTCTAGGTATCGTGGCGTTAGGGTTCTAATGCTTCTCAAAACACAATATCTTATCTCATTTCTATGTTTCATGGTAAGATATAATATGATTTGCGAAGTGTTATGTATTCCTCGTCTACACTTCAAATGAATGTAAATGCGACACTTCCTTGCTAGGAAATAGCGTCTGCACATGTCTAGGTATCGTAGCGATAGAGTTCTAATGCTTCTTAAAACGCGATATCGCACCTCATTTCTATATTTCATGGTAAGATATAATATGATTTGTGAAGTGTTATGTATTCCTCGTCTACACTTCAAATGAATGTAAATGCGACACTTCCTTGCAAAGAAATAGCGTTTGCAGATGTCTACGAATCGTAGCAATAGAGTTCTTATGATTCTTAAAACGCGATATCGCATCTCATTTCTATGTTTCATGGTAAGATATAATATGATTTGCGAAGTGTTATGTACTCCTCGTCTACACTTCAAATGAACGTAAATGCGACACTTCCTTGAATGGAAATAGCATCTGCAGATGTCTAGGTATCGTAGCGATAGGGTTCTAATGCTTTACAAAGCACAATATCGCATCTCATTTCTATGTTTCATGGTAAGATATAATATGATTTGCGAAGTGTGATGTATTCCTCGTCTACACTTCAAATGAATGTAAATGCGACACTTCCTAGCAAGGAAATAGCGTTCGCAGATGTCTACGTATCGTAGCAATAGTGTACTAATGCTTCTTAAAACGCGATATCGCATCTCATTTCCATGTTTCATGGTAAGATATAATATGATTTGCGAAGTGTTATGTACTTCTCGTCTACACTTCAAATGAATGTAAATGCGACACTTCCTTGAATGGAAATAGCATCTGCAGATGTCTACCTATCGTAGCAGTAGTGTTCTAATGCTTATTAAAACGCGATATCGCATTTCATTTCTATGTTTCATGGTAAGATATAATATGATTTGCGAAGTGTTATGTATTCCTCGTCTACACTTCAAATGAATGTAAATGCGACACTTCCTTGCAAGGAAATAGCGTTTGCAGATGTCTACCTATCGTAGCAGTAGAGTTCTAATGCTTATTAAAACGCGATATCGCATCTCATTTCTATGTTTCATGGGAAGATATTATATAATTTGAGGATTGTTATGTATTCCTCGCCTACACTTCAAATGAATGTAAATGCGACGCTTCCTTGCAAGGAAATAGCGTTTGCAGATGTCTACGTATCGTAGCTATGGAGTTCTTATGATTCTTAAAACGCGATATCGCATCTCAATTCTATGTTCCATGATGAGATATAATATTAATTGCGAAGTGTTATGCATTCCTCGTCTACGATTCAAATGAATGTAAATGCGTCACTTCCTTGCAAGGAAATAGCGTTTGCAGATTTCCAGGTTTCGCAGCAATAGGATTCTAATGCTTCTTAAAACGCGATATCGCATCTCATTTCTATGTTTCGTGGTAAGATATAATATGAATTGCGAAGTGTTATGTATTCCTCGTCTACACTTCAAATGAATGTAAATGCGACACTTCCTTGCTAGGAAATAGCGTCTGCACATGTCTAGGTATCGTAGCGATAGAGTTCTAATGCTTCTTAAAACGCGATATCGCACCTCATTTCTATGTTTCATGGTAAGATATAATATGACTTGCGAAGTGCTATGTATTCTTCGTATACACTTCAACTGAATGTAAATGCGACACTTCCTAGCAAGGAAATAGCGTTTGCAGATGTCTACGTATCGTAGCAATAGTGTTCTAATGCTTCTTAAAACGCGATATCGCATCTCATTTCCATGTTTCAGGGTAAGACATAATATGATTTGCGAAGTGTTATGTACTCCTCGTCTACACTTCAAATGAATGTAAATGCGACACTTCCTTGAATGGAAATAGCATCTGCAGATGTCTAGGTATCGTAGCGATAGGGTTCTAATGCTTTTCAAAGCACAATATCGCATCTCATTTCTATGTTTCATGGTAAGATATAATATGATTTGCGAAGTGTGATGTATTCCTCGTCTACACTTCAAATGAATGTAAATGCGACACTTCCTTGCAAGGAAATAGCGTTTGCAGATGTCTACCTATCGTAGCAGTAGAGCTCTAATGCTTATTATAACGCGATATCGCATTTCATTTCTATGTTTCATGGTAAGCTATAATATGATTTGCGAAGTGTTATGTATTCCTCGTCTACACTTCAAATGAATGTAAATGCGACACTTCCTTGCAAGGAAATAGCGTTTGCAGATGTCTACGTATCGTAGCAATAGAGTTCTTATGATTCTTAAAACGCGATATCGCATCTCATTTCTATGTTTCATGGAAAGATATTATATAATTTGAGGAGTGTTATGTATTCCTCGCCTACACTTCAAGTGAATGTAAATGCGACCCTTCCTTGCAAGGAAATAGCGTTTGCAGATGTCTACGTATCGTAGCAATGGAGTTCTTATGATTCTTAAAACGCGATATCGCATCTCAATTCTATGTTCCATGATGAGATATAATATTAATTGCGAAGAGTTATGCATTCCTCGTCTACGATTCAAATGAATGTAAATGCGTCACTTCCTTGCAAGGAAATAGCGCTTGCAGATTTCCAGGTATCGCAGCAATAGGGTTCTAATGCTTCTTAAAACGCGATATCGCATCTCATTTCTATGTTTCGTGGTAAGATATAATATGATTTGCGAAGTGTTATGTATTCCTCGTCTACACTTCAAATGAATGTAAATGCGACACTTCCTTGCTAGGAAATAGCGTCTGCAGATATCTAGGTATCGTAGCGATAGAGTTCTAATGCTTCTTAAAACGCGATATCGCACCTCATTTCTATGTTTCATGGTAAGATGTAATATGATTTGCGAAGTGTTATGTATTCCTCGTCTACACTTCAAATGAATGTAAATGCGACACTTCCTTGCAAAGCAATAGCGTTTGCAGATGTCTACGTATCGTAGCAATAGATTTCTTATGATTCTTAAAACGCGATGTCGCATCTCATTTCTATGTTTCATGGTAAGATATAATATGATTTGCGAAGTGTTATGTACTCCTCGTCTACACTTCAAATGAATGTAAATGCGACACTTCCTTGAAAGGAAATAGCGTCTCCAGATGTCTAGGTATCGTGGCGTTAGGGTTCTAATGCTTCTCAAAACACAATATCTTATCTCATTTCTATGTTTCATGGTAAGATATAATATGATTTGCGAAGTGTTATGTATTCCTCGTCTACACTTCAAATGAATGTAAATGCGACACTTCCTTGCTAGGAAATAGCGTCTGCACATGTCTAGGTATCGTAGCGATAGAGTTCTAATGCTTCTTAAAACGCGATATCGCACCTCATTTCTATATTTCATGGTAAGATATAATATGATTTGTGAAGTGTTATGTATTCCTCGTCTACACTTCAAATGAATGTAAATGCGACACTTCCTTGCAAAGAAATAGCGTTTGCAGATGTCTACGAATCGTAGCAATAGAGTTCTTATGATTCTTAAAACGCGATATCGCATCTCATTTCTATGTTTCATGGTAAGATATAATATGATTTGCGAAGTGTTATGTACTCCTCGTCTACACTTCAAATGAACGTAAATGCGACACTTCCTTGAATGGAAATAGCATCTGCAGATGTCTAGGTATCGTAGCGATAGGGTTCTAATGCTTTACAAAGCACAATATCGCATCTCATTTCTATGTTTCATGGTAAGATATAATATGATTTGCGAAGTGTGATGTATTCCTCGTCTACACTTCAAATGAATGTAAATGCGACACTTCCTAGCAAGGAAATAGCGTTCGCAGATGTCTACGTATCGTAGCAATAGTGTACTAATGCTTCTTAAAACGCGATATCGCATCTCATTTCCATGTTTCATGGTAAGATATAATATGATTTGCGAAGTGTTATGTACTTCTCGTCTACACTTCAAATGAATGTAAATGCGACACTTCCTTGAATGGAAATAGCATCTGCAGATGTCTACCTATCGTAGCAGTAGTGTTCTAATGCTTATTAAAACGCGATATCGCATTTCATTTCTATGTTTCATGGTAAGATATAATATGATTTGCGAAGTGTTATGTATTCCTCGTCTACACTTCAAATGAATGTAAATGCGACACTTCCTTGCAAGGAAATAGCGTTTGCAGATGTCTACCTATCGTAGCAGTAGAGTTCTAATGCTTATTAAAACGCGATATCGCATCTCATTTCTATGTTTCATGGGAAGATATTATATAATTTGAGGATTGTTATGTATTCCTCGCCTACACTTCAAATGAATGTAAATGCGACGCTTCCTTGCAAGGAAATAGCGTTTGCAGATGTCTACGTATCGTAGCTATGGAGTTCTTATGATTCTTAAAACGCGATATCGCATCTCAATTCTATGTTCCATGATGAGATATAATATTAATTGCGAAGTGTTATGCATTCCTCGTCTACGATTCAAATGAATGTAAATGCGTCACTTCCTTGCAAGGAAATAGCGTTTGCAGATTTCCAGGTTTCGCAGCAATAGGATTCTAATGCTTCTTAAAACGCGATATCGCATCTCATTTCTATGTTTCGTGGTAAGATATAATATGAATTGCGAAGTGTTATGTATTCCTCGTCTACACTTCAAATGAATGTAAATGCGACACTTCCTTGCTAGGAAATAGCGTCTGCACATGTCTAGGTATCGTAGCGATAGAGTTCTAATGCTTCTTAAAACGCGATATCGCACCTCATTTCTATGTTTCATGGTAAGATATAATATGACTTGCGAAGTGCTATGTATTCTTCGTATACACTTCAACTGAATGTAAATGCGACACTTCCTAGCAAGGAAATAGCGTTTGCAGATGTCTACGTATCGTAGCAATAGTGTTCTAATGCTTCTTAAAACGCGATATCGCATCTCATTTCCATGTTTCAGGGTAAGACATAATATGATTTGCGAAGTGTTATGTACTCCTCGTCTACACTTCAAATGAATGTAAATGCGACACTTCCTTGAATGGAAATAGCATCTGCAGATGTCTAGGTATCGTAGCGATAGGGTTCTAATGCTTTTCAAAGCACAATATCGCATCTCATTTCTATGTTTCATGGTAAGATATAATATGATTTGCGAAGTGTGATGTATTCCTCGTCTACACTTCAAATGAATGTAAATGCGACACTTCCTTGCAAGGAAATAGCGTTTGCAGATGTCTACCTATCGTAGCAGTAGAGCTCTAATGCTTATTATAACGCGATATCGCATTTCATTTCTATGTTTCATGGTAAGCTATAATATGATTTGCGAAGTGTTATGTATTCCTCGTCTACACTTCAAATGAATGTAAATGCGACACTTCCTTGCAAGGAAATAGCGTTTGCAGATGTCTACGTATCGTAGCAATAGAGTTCTTATGATTCTTAAAACGCGATATCGCATCTCATTTCTATGTTTCATGGAAAGATATTATATAATTTGAGGAGTGTTATGTATTCCTCGCCTACACTTCAAGTGAATGTAAATGCGACCCTTCCTTGCAAGGAAATAGCGTTTGCAGATGTCTACGTATCGTAGCAATGGAGTTCTTATGATTCTTAAAACGCGATATCGCATCTCAATTCTATGTTCCATGATGAGATATAATATTAATTGCGAAGAGTTATGCATTCCTCGTCTACGATTCAAATGAATGTAAATGCGTCACTTCCTTGCAAGGAAATAGCGCTTGCAGATTTCCAGGTATCGCAGCAATAGGGTTCTAATGCTTCTTAAAACGCGATATCGCATCTCATTTCTATGTTTCGTGGTAAGATATAATATGATTTGCGAAGTGTTATGTATTCCTCGTCTACACTTCAAATGAATGTAAATGCGACACTTCCTTGCTAGGAAATAGCGTCTGCAGATATCTAGGTATCGTAGCGATAGAGTTCTAATGCTTCTTAAAACGCGATATCGCACCTCATTTCTATGTTTCATGGTAAGATGTAATATGATTTGCGAAGTGTTATGTATTCCTCGTCTACACTTCAAATGAATGTAAATGCGACACTTCCTTGCAAAGCAATAGCGTTTGCAGATGTCTACGTATCGTAGCAATAGATTTCTTATGATTCTTAAAACGCGATGTCGCATCTCATTTCTATGTTTCATGGTAAGATATAATATGATTTGCGAAGTGTTATGTACTCCTCGTCTACACTTCAAATGAATGTAAATGCGACACTTCCTTGAAAGGAAATAGCGTCTCCAGATGTTTAGGTATCGTGGCGTTAGGGTTCTAATGCTTCTCAAAACACAATATCTTATCTCATTTCTATGTTTCATGGTAAGATATAATATGATTTGCGAAGTGTTATGTATTCCTCGTCTACACTTCAAATGAATGTAAATGCGACACTTCCTTGCTAGGAAATAGCGTCTGCACATGTCTAGGTATCGTAGCGATAGAGTTCTAATGCTTCTTAAAACGCGATATCGCACCTCATTTCTATATTTCATGGTAAGATATAATATGATTTGTGAAGTGTTATGTATTCCTCGTCTACACTTCAAATGAATGTAAATGCGACACTTCCTTGCAAAGAAATAGCGTTTGCAGATGTCTACGAATCGTAGCAATAGAGTTCTTATGATTCTTAAAACGCGATATCGCATCTCATTTCTATGTTTCATGGTAAGATATAATATGATTTGCGAAGTGTTATGTACTCCTCGTCTACACTTCAAATGAACGTAAATGCGACACTTCCTTGAATGGAAATAGCATCTGCAGATGTCTAGGTATCGTAGCGATAGGGTTCTAATGCTTTACAAAGCACAATATCGCATCTCATTTCTATGTTTCATGGTAAGATATAATATGATTTGCGAAGTGTGATGTATTCCTCGTCTACACTTCAAATGAATGTAAATGCGACACTTCCTAGCAAGGAAATAGCGTTCGCAGATGTCTACGTATCGTAGCAATAGTGTACTAATGCTTCTTAAAACGCGATATCGCATCTCATTTCCATGTTTCATGGTAAGATATAATATGATTTGCGAAGTGTTATGTACTTCTCGTCTACACTTCAAATGAATGTAAATGCGACACTTCCTTGAATGGAAATAGCATCTGCAGATGTCTACCTATCGTAGCAGTAGTGTTCTAATGCTTATTAAAACGCGATATCGCATTTCATTTCTATGTTTCATGGTAAGATATAATATGATTTGCGAAGTGTTATGTATTCCTCGTCTACACTTCAAATGAATGTAAATGCGACACATCCTTGCAAGGAAATAGCGTTTGCAGATGTCTACATATCGTAGCAGTAGAGTTCTAATGCTTATTAAAACGCGATATCGCATCTCATTTCTATGTTTCATGGGAAGATATTATATAATTTGAGGATTGTTATGTATTCCTCGCCTACACTTCAAATGAATGTAAATGCGACGCTTCCTTGCAAGGAAATAGCGTTTGCAGATGTCTACGTATCGTAGCTATGGAGTTCTTATGATTCTTAAAACGCGATATCGCATCTCAATTCTATGTTCCATGATGAGATATAATATTAATTGCGAAGTGTTATGCATTCCTCGTCTACGATTCAAATGAATGTAAATGCGTCACTTCCTTGCAAGGAAATAGCGTTTGCAGATTTCCAGGTTTCGCAGCAATAGGATTCTAATGCTTCTTAAAACGCGATATCGCATCTCATTTCTATGTTTCGTGGTAAGATATAATATGAATTGCGAAGTGTTATGTATTCCTCGTCTACACTTCAAATGAATGTAAATGCGACACTTCCTTGCTAGGAAATAGCGTCTGCAGATATCTAGGTATCGTAGCGATAGAGTTCTAATGCTTCTTAAAACGCGATATCGCACCTCATTTCTATGTTTCATGGTAAGATGTAATATGATTTGCGAAGTGTTATGTATTCCTCGTCTACACTTCAAATGAATGTAAATGCGACACTTCCTTGCAAAGCAATAGCGTTTGCAGATGTCTACGTATCGTAGCAATAGATTTCTTATGATTCTTAAAACGCGATGTCGCATCTCATTTCTATGTTTCATGGTAAGATATAATATGATTTGCGAAGTGTTATGTACTCCTCGTCTACACTTCAAATGAATGTAAATGCGACACTTCCTTGAAAGGAAATAGCGTCTCCAGATGTCTAGGTATCGTGGCGTTAGGGTTCTAATGCTTCTCAAAACACAATATCTTATCTCATTTCTATGTTTCATGGTAAGATATAATATGATTTGCGAAGTGTTATGTATTCCTCGTCTACACTTCAAATGAATGTAAATGCGACACTTCCTTGCTAGGAAATAGCGTCTGCACATGTCTAGGTATCGTAGCGATAGAGTTCTAATGCTTCTTAAAACGCGATATCGCACCTCATTTCTATATTTCATGGTAAGATATAATATGATTTGTGAAGTGTTATGTATTCCTCGTCTACACTTCAAATGAATGTAAATGCGACACTTCCTTGCAAAGAAATAGCGTTTGCAGATGTCTACGAATCGTAGCAATAGAGTTCTTATGATTCTTAAAACGCGATATCGCATCTCATTTCTATGTTTCATGGTAAGATATAATATGATTTGCGAAGTGTTATGTACTCCTCGTCTACACTTCAAATGAACGTAAATGCGACACTTCCTTGAATGGAAATAGCATCTGCAGATGTCTATGTATCGTAGCGATAGGGTTCTAATGCTTTACAAAGCACAATATCGCATCTCATTTCTATGTTTCATGGTAAGATATAATATGATTTGCGAAGTGTGATGTATTCCTCGTCTACACTTCAAATGAATGTAAATACGACACTTCCTAGCAAGGAAATAGCGTTCGCAGATGTCTACGTATCGTAGCAATAGTGTACTAATGCTTCTTAAAACGCGATATCGCATCTCATTTCCATGTTTCATGGTAAGATATAATATGATTTGCGAAGTGTTATGTACTTCTCGTCTACACTTCAAATGAATGTAAATGCGACACTTCCTTGAATGGAAATAGCATCTGCAGATGTCTACCTATCGTAGCAGTAGTGTTCTAATGCTTATTAAAACGCGATATCGCATTTCATTTCTATGTTTCATGGTAAGATATAATATGATTTGCGAAGTGTTATGTATTCCTCGTCTACACTTCAAATGAATGTAAATGCGACACTTCCTTGCAAGGAAATAGCGTTTGCAGATGTCTACCTATCGTAGCAGTAGAGTTCTAATGCTTATTAAAACGCGATATCGCATCTCATTTCTATGTTTCATGGGAAGATATTATATAATTTGAGGATTGTTATGTATTCCTCGCCTACACTTCAAATGAATGTAAATGCGACGCTTCCTTGCAAGGAAATAGCGTTTGCAGATGTCTACGTATCGTAGCTATGGAGTTCTTATGATTCTTAAAACGCGATATCGCATCTCAATTCTATGTTCCATGATGAGATATAATATTAATTGCGAAGTGTTATGCATTCCTCGTCTACGATTCAAATGAATGTAAATGCGTCACTTCCTTGCAAGGAAATAGCGTTTGCAGATTTCCAGGTTTCGCAGCAATAGGATTCTAATGCTTCTTAAAACGCGATATCGCATCTCATTTCTATGTTTCGTGGTAAGATATAATATGAATTGCGAAGTGTTATGTATTCCTCGTCTACACTTCAAATGAATGTAAATGCGACACTTCCTTGCTAGGAAATAGCGTCTGCAGATATCTAGGTATCGTGGCGATAGAGTTCTAATGCTTCTTAAAACGCGATATAGCACCTCATTTCTATGTTTCATGGTAAGATATAATATGATTTGCGAAGTGTTATGTATTCCTCGTCTACACTTCAAATGAATGTAAATGCGACACTTCCTTGCAAAGAAATAGCGTTTGCAGATGTCTACGAATCGTAGCAATAGAGTTCTTATGATTCTTAAAACGCGATGTCGCATCTCATTTCTATGTTTCATGGTAAGATATAATATGATTTGCGAAGTGTTATGTACTCCTCGTCTACACTTCAAATGAATGTAAATGCGACACTTCCTTGAAAGGAAATAGCGTCTGCAGATGTCTAGGTATCGTAGCGATAGGGTTCTAATGCTTCTCAAAACACAATATCTTATCTCATTTCTATGTTTCATGGTAAGATATAATATGATTTGCGAAGTGTTATGTATTCCTCGTCTACACTTCAAATGAATGTAAAAGCGACACTTCCTTGCTAGGAAATAGCGTCTGCACATGTCTAGGTATCGTAGCGATAGAGTTCTAATGCTTCTTAAAACGCGATATCGCACCTCATTTCTATGTTTCATGGTAAGATATAATATGACTTGCGAAGTGCTATGTATTCTTCGTATACACTTCAAATGAATGTAAATGTTACACTTCCTAGCAAGGAAATAGCGTTTGCAGATGTCTAGGTATCGTAGCGATAGAGTTCTAATGCTTCTTAAAACGCGATATCGCACCTCATTTCTATATTTCATGGTAAGATATAATATGATTTGTGAAGTGTTATGTATTCCTCGTCTACACTTCAAATGAATGTAAATGCGACACTTCCTTGCAAAGAAATAGCGTTTGCAGATGTCTACGAATCGTAGCAATAGAGTTCTTATGATTCTTAGAACGCGATATCGCATTTCATTTCTATGTTTCATGGTAAGATATAATATGATTTGCGAAGTGTTATGTACTCCTCGTCTACACTTCAAATGAATGTAAATGCGACACTTCCTTGAAAGGAAATAGCGTCTGCAGATGTCTAGGTATCGTAGCGATAGGGTTCTAATGCTTCCCAAAACACAATATCTTATCTCATTTCTATGTTTCATGGTAAGATATAATATGATTTGCGAAGTGTTATGTATTCCTCGTCTACACTTCAAATGAATGTAAAAGCGACACTTCCTTGCTAGGAAATAGCGTCTGCACATGTCTAGGTATCGTAGCGATAGAGTTCTAATGCTTCTTAAAACGCGATACCGCACCTCATTTCTATGTTTCATGGTAAGATATAATATGACTTGCGAAGTGCTATGTATTCTTCGTATACACTTCAAATGAATGTAAATGTTACACTTCCTAGCAAGGAAATAGCGTTTGCAGATGTCTAGGTATCGTAGCGATAGAGTTCTAATGCTTCTTAAAACGCGATATCGCACCTCATTTCTATATTTCATGGTAAGATATAATATGATTTGTGAAGTGTTATGTATTCCTCGTCTACACTTCAAATGAATGTAAATGCGACACTTCCTTGCAAAGAAATAGCGTTTGCAGATGTCTACGAATCGTAGCAATAGAGTTCTTATGATTCTTAGAACGCGATATCGCATTTCATTTCTATGTTTCATGGTAAGATATAATATGATTTGCGAAGTGTTATGTACTCCTCGTCTACACTTCAAATGAACGTAAATGCGACACTTCCTTGAATGGAAATAGCATCTGCAGATGTCTAGGTATCGTAGCGATAGGGTTCTAATGCTTTACAAAGCACAATATCGCATCTCATTTCTATGTTTCATGGTAAGATATAATATGATTTGCGAAGTGTGATGTATTCCTCGTCTACACTTCAAATGAATGTAAATGCGACACTTCCTAGCAAGGAAATAGCGTTCGCAGATGTCTACGTATCGTAGCAATAGTGTACTAATGCTTCTTAAAACGCGATATCGCATCTCATTTCCATGTTTCATGGTAAGATATAATATGATTTGCGAAGTGTTATGTACTTCTCGTCTACACTTCAAATGAATGTAAATGCGACACTTCCTTGAATGGAAATAGCATCTGCAGATGTCTACCTATCGTAGCAGTAGAGTTCTAATGCTTATTAAAATGCGATATCGCATTTCATTTCTATGTTTCATGGTAAGATATAATATGATTTGCGAAGTGTTATGTATTCCTCGTCTACACTTCAAATGAATGTAAATGCGACACTTCCTTGCAAGGAAATAGCGTTTGCAGATGTCTACCTATCGTAGCAGTAGAGTTCTAATGCTTATTAAAACGCGATATCGCATCTCATTTCTATGTTTCATGGGAAGATATTATATAATTTGAGGATTGTTATGTATTCCTCGCCTACACTTCAAATGAATGTAAATGCGACGCTTCCTTGCAAGGAAATAGCGTTTGCAGATGTCTACGTATCGTAGCTATGGTGTTCTTATGATTCTTAAAACGGGATATCGCATCTCAATTCTATGTTCCATGATGAGATATAATATTAATTGCGAAGTGTTATGCATTCCTCGTCTACGATTCAAATGAATGTAAATGCGTCACTTCCTTGCAAGGAAATAGCGTTTGCAGATTTCCAGGTTTCGCAGCAATAGGATTCTAATGCTTCTTAAAACGCGATATCGCATCTCATTTCTATGTTTCGTGGTAGGATATAATATGAATTGCGAAGTGTTATGTATTCCTCGTCTACACTCCAAATGAATGTAAATGCGACACTTCCTTGCAAAGAAATAGCGTTTGCAGATGTCTACGAATCGTAGCAATAGAGTTCTTATGATTCTTAGAACGCGATATCGCATTTCATTTCTATGTTTCATGGTAAGATATAATATGATTTGCGAAGTGTTATGTACTCCTCGTCTACACTTCAAATGAACGTAAATGCGACACTTCCTTGAATGGAAATAGCATCTGCAGATGTCTAGGTATCGTAGCGATAGGGTTCTAATGCTTTACAAAGCACAATATCGCATCTCATTTCTATGTTTCATGGTAAGATATAATATGATTTGCGAAGTGTGATGTATTCCTCGTCTACACTTCAAATGAATGTAAATGCGACACTTCCTAGCAAGGAAATAGCGTTCGCAGATGTCTACGTATCGTAGCAATAGTGTACTAATGCTTCTTAAAACGCGATATCGCATCTCATTTCCATGTTTCATGGTAAGATATAATATGATTTGCGAAGTGTTATGTACTTCTCGTCTACACTTCAAATGAATGTAAATGCGACACTTCCTTGAATGGAAATAGCATCTGCAGATGTCTACCTATCGTAGCAGTAGAGTTCTAATGCTTATTAAAATGCGATATCGCATTTCATTTCTATGTTTCATGGTAAGATATAATATGATTTGCGAAGTGTTATGTATTCCTCGTCTACACTTCAAATGAATGTAAATGCGACACTTCCTTGCAAGGAAATAGCGTTTGCAGATGTCTACCTATCGTAGCAGTAGAGTTCTAATGCTTATTAAAACGCGATATCGCATCTCATTTCTATGTTTCATGGGAAGATATTATATAATTTGAGGATTGTTATGTATTCCTCGCCTACACTTCAAATGAATGTAAATGCGACGCTTCCTTGCAAGGAAATAGCGTTTGCAGATGTCTACGTATCGTAGCTATGGAGTTCTTATGATTCTTAAAACGGGATATCGCATCTCAATTCTATGTTCCATGATGAGATATAATATTAATTGCGAAGTGTTATGCATTCCTCGTCTACGATTCAAATGAATGTAAATGCGTCACTTCCTTGCAAGGAAATAGCGTTTGCAGATTTCCAGGTTTCGCAGCAATAGGATTCTAATGCTTCTTAAAACGCGATATCGCATCTCATTTCTATGTTTCGTGGTAAGATATAATATGAATTGCGAAGTGTTATGTATTCCTCGTCTACACTTCAAATGAATGTAAATGCGACACTTCCTTGCTAGGAAATAGCGTCTGCAGATATCTAGGTATCGTAGCGATAGAGTTCTAATGCTTCTTAAAACGCGATATAGCACCTCATTTCTATGTTTCATGGTAAGATATAATATGATTTGCGAAGTGTTATGTATTCCTCGTCTACACTTCAAATGAATGTAAATGCGACACTTCCTTGCAAAGAAATAGCGTTTGCAGATGTCTACGAATCGTAGCAATAGAGTTCTTATGATTCTTAAAACGCGATGTCGCATCTCATTTCTATGTTTCATGGTAAGATATAATATGATTTGCGAAGTGTTATGTACTCCTCGTCTACACTTCAAATGAATGTAAATGCGACACTTCCTTGAAAGGAAATAGCGTCTGCAGATGTCTAGGTATCGTAGCGATAGGGTTCTAATGCTTCTCAAAACACAATATCTTATCTCATTTCTATGTTTCATGGTAAGATATAATATGATTTGCGAAGTGTTATGTATTCCTCGTCTACACTTCAAATGAATGTAAATGCGACACATCCTTGCAAGGAAATAGCGTCTGCAGATATCTAGGTATCGTAGCGATAGAGTTCTTATGATTCTTAAAACGCGATATCGCATCTCATTTCTGTGTTTCATGGTAAGATATAATGTGACTTGCGAAGTGTTACGTATTCTTCGTATACACTTCAAATGAATGTAAATGCGACACTTTGTAGCAAGGAAGTAGCGTTTGCAGATGTCTACGTATCGTAGCAATAGTGTTCTATTGCTTCTTAAAACGCGATATCGCATCCCATTTCCATGCTTCGTGGTAAGATATAATATGATTTGCGAAGTGTTATGTATTCCTCGTCTACACTTCATATGAATGTTAATGCGACACTTACTTGCAAGGAAAGAGCGCTTGCAGATGTCTAAGTATCGTAGCAACAGAGTTCTTATGATTCTTAAAACGCGAAATCGCATCTCATTTCTATGTTTCATGGTAAGATATAATATGAATTGCGAAGTGTTATGTACTCCTCGTCTACACTTCAAATGAATGTAAATGCGACACTTCCTTGAAAGGAAGTAGCGTCTGCAGATGTCTAGGTATCGTAGCGATAGAGTTCTAATGCTTCTTAAAACGCGATATCGCATCTCATTTCTATGTTTCATGGTAAGATATAATATGATTTGCGAAGTGTGACGTATTCCTCGTCTACACTTCAAATGAATGTAAATGCGACACTTTCTTGCAAGGAAATAGCGTTTGCAGATGTCTACCTATCGTAGCAGTAGAGTTCTAATGCTTATTATAACGCGATATCGCATCTCATTTCTATGTTTCATGGAAAGATATTATATAATTTGAGGAGTGTTATGTATTCCTCGCCTACACTTCAAATGAATGTAAATGCGACGCTTCCTTGCAAGGAAATAGCGTTTGCAGATGTCTACGTATCGTAGCAATGGAGTTCTTATGATTCTTAAAACGCGATATCGCATCTCAATTCTATGTTCCATGATGAGATATAATATTAATTGCGAAGTGTTATGCATTCCTCGTCTACGATTCAAATGAATGTAAATGCGTCACTTCCTTGCAAGGAAATAGCGCTTGCAGATTTCCAGGTATCGCAGCAATAGGGTTCTGATGCTTCTTAAAACGCGATATCGCATCTCATTTCTATGTTTCGTGGTAAGATATAATATGATTTGCGAAGTGTTATGTATTCCTCGTCTACACTTCAAATGAATGTAAATGCGACACTTCCTTGCTAGGAAATAGCGTCTGCAGATATCTAGGTATCGTAGCGATAGAGTTCTAATGCTTCTTAAAACGCGATATCGCACCTCATTTCTATGTTTCATGGTAAGATATAATATGATTTGCGAAGTGTTATGTATTCCTCGTCTACACTTCAAATGAATGTAAATGCGACACTTCCTTGCAAAGAAATAGCGTTTGCAGATGTCTACGTATCGTAGCAATAGATTTCTTATGATTCTTAAAACGCGATGTCGCATCTCATTTCTATGTTTCATGGTAAGATATAATATGATTTGCGAAGTGTTATGTACTCCTCGTCTACACTTCAAATGAATGTAAATGCGACACTTCCTTGAAAGGAAATAGCGTCTGCAGATGTCTAGGTATCGTGGCGTTAGGGTTCTAATGCTTCTCAAAACACAATATCTTATCTCATTTCTATGTTTCATGGTAAGATATAATATGATTTGCGAAGTGTTATGTATTCCTCGTCTACACTTCAAATGAATGTAAATGCGACACTTCCTTCCTAGGAAATAGCGTCTGCACATGTCTAGGTATCGTAGCGATAGAGTTCTAATGCTTCTTAAAACGCGATATCGCACCTCATTTCTATATTTCATGGTAAGATATAATATGATTTGTGAAGTGTTATGTATTCCTCGTCTACACTTCAAATGAATGTAAATGCGACACTTCCTTGCAAAGAAATAGCGTTTGCAGATGTCTACGAATCGTAGCAATAGAGTTCTTATGATTCTTAAAACGCGATATCGCATCTCATTTCTATGTTTCATGGTAAGATATAATATGATTTGCGAAGTGTTATGTATTCCTCGTCTACACTTCAAATGAATGTAAATGCGACACTTCCTTGGAAAGAAATAGCGTTTGCAGATGTCTACGTATCGTAGCAATAGATTTCTAATGCTTGTTAAAACGCGATACCGCATCTCATTTCTATGTTTCATGGTAAGATATAATATGATTTGCGAAGTGTCACGTATTCCTCGTCTACACTTCAAATTAATGTAAATGCGACACTTCCTAGCTAGGAAATAGCGTCTGCAGATGTCTAGGTATCGTAGCAATAGAGTTCAAATGCTTCTTAAAACGAGATATAGCATCTCATATCTATGTTTCATGATAAGATATAATATTCATTGCGAAGTGTTATGCATTCCTCGTATACGATTCAAATGAATGTAAATGCGACACTTTCTTGCAAGGAAATAGCGTTTGCAGATGTCTACGTATCGTAGCAATAGAGTTCTAATGCTTCTTAAAACGCGATATCGCATCTCATTTCTATGTTTCATGGTAAGATATAATATGATTTGCGAAGTGTCATGTATTCCTTGTCTACACTTCAAATGAATGTAAATGCCACACTTCATTGCTAGGAAATAGCGTCTGCAGATGTCTAGGTATCGTAGCAATAGAGTTCAAATGCTTCTTAAAACGATATATTGCATCTCATATCTATGTTTAATGATAAGATATAATATTCATTGCGAAGTGTTATGCATTCCTCGTCTACAATTCAAATGAATGTATATGCGACACTTCCTTGCAAGGAAATAGCGTCTGCAGATGTCTACGTACCGTAGGAAAGGAGTTCTTATGATTCTTAAAACGCGATATCGATCTCAATTCTATGTTTCATGGTAAGATATAATATGATTTGCGAAGTGTTATGTATTCCTCGTCTACACTTCAAATGAATGTAAATGCGACACATCCCTGCAAGGAAATAGCGTCTGCAGATGTCTAGGTATCGTAGCGATAGAGTTCTTATGATTCTTAAAACGCGATATCGCATCTCATTTCTGTGTTTCATGGTAAGATATAATATGACTTGCGAAGTGTTATGTATTCTTCGTATTCACTTCAAATGAATGTAAATGCGACACTTTCTAGCAAGGAAGTAGCGTTTCCAGATGTCTACGTATCGTAGCAATAGTGTTCTAATGCTTCTTAAAACGCGATATCGCATCCCATTTCCATGCTTCGTGGTAAGATATAGTATGATTTGCGAAGTGTTATGTATTCCTCGTCTACACTTCATATGAATGTTAATGCGACACTTACTTGCAAGGAAAGAGCGCTTGCAGATGTCTAAGTATCGTAGCAATAGAGTTCTTATGATTCTTAAAACGCGAAATCGCATCTCATTTCTATGTTTCATGGTAAGATATAATATGATTTGCGAAGTGTTATGTATTCCTCGTCTACACTTCAAATGAATGTAAATGCGACACTTCATTGCTAGGAAATAGCGTCTGCAGATGTCTAGGTATCGTAGCAATAGTGTTCAAATGCTTCTTAAAACGATATTTTGCATCTCATATCTATGTTTAATGATAAGATATAATATTCATTGCGAAGTGTTATGCATTCCTAGTATACGATTCAAATGAATGTATATGCGACACTTTCATGCAAGGAAATTGCGTTTGCAGATGTCTACGTATCGTAGCAATAGAGTTCTTGTGATTCTTAAAACGCGATATCGCATCTCATTTCTATGTTTCATGGTAAGATATAATATGATTTGCGAAGTGTTATGTACTCCTCGTCTACACTTCAAATGAATGTAAATGCGACACTTCATTGCTAGGAAATAGCGTCTGCAGATGTCTAGGTATCGTAGCAATAGAGTTCAAATGCTTCTTAAAACGATATATTGCATCTCATATCTATGTTTAATGATAAGATATAATATTCATTGCGAAGTGTTATGTATTCCTCGTCTACGATTCAAATGAATGTAAATGCGACACTACATTGCAAGGAAATAGCGTTTGCAGATGGCTACGTATCGTAGCATTAGATTTCTTATGATTCTTAAAACGCGACATCGCATCTCATTTCTATGTTTCATGGTAAGATATAATATGATTTGCGAAGTGTTATGTATTCCTCGTCTACGCTTCAAATTAATGTAAATGCGACACTTCCTCGCTAGGAAATAGCGTTTGCGGATGTCTACCTATAGTAGCAATAGAGTTCTAATGCTTCTTAAAACGCGATATCGCATTTCATTTCTATGCTTCATGGTAAGATATAATATGATTTGCGAAGTGTTATGTATTCCTCGTCCACACTTAAATGAATGTAAATGCGACACTTCCTTGCAAGGAAATAGCGTTTGCAGATGTCTACGTGTCGTAGGAAAGGAGTTCTTATGATTCTTAAAACGCGATATCGATCTGAATTCTATGTTTCAAGGTAGGATATAATATGATTTGCGAAGTGTTATGTATTCCTCGTCTACACTTCAAATGAATGTAAATGCGACACATCCTTGCAAGGAAATTGCGTCTCCAGATGTCTAGGTATCGTAGCGATAGAGTTCTTATGATTCTTAAAATGCGATATCGCATCTCATTTCTATGTTTCATGGTAAGATATAATATGACTTGCGAAGTGTTATGTATTCTTCGTATACACTTCAAATGAATGTAAATGCGACACTTCCTAGCAAGGAAATAGCGTTTGCAGATGTCTACGTGTCGTAGCAATAGTGTTCCAATGCTTCTTAAAACGCGATATCGCATCTCATTTCCATGTTTCATGGTAAGATATAATATGATTTGCGAAGTGTTATGTATTCCTCGTCTACACTTCATATGAATGTTAATGCGACACTTACTTGCAAGGAAAGAGCGTTTGCAGATGTCTAAGTATCGTAGCAATAGAGTTCTTATGATTCTTAAAACGCGAAATCGCATCTCATTTCTATGTTTCATGGTAAGATATAATATGATTTGCGATGTGTTATGTACTCCTCGTCTACACTTCAAATGAATGTAAATGCGACACTGCATTGAAAGGAAGTAGCGTCTGCAGATGTCTAGGTATCGTAGCGATAGAGTTCTAATGCTTCTTAAAACGCGATATCGCATCTCATTTCTATGTTTCATGGTAAGATATAATATGATTTGCGAAGTGTGATGTATTCCTCGTCTACACTTCAAATGAATGTAAATGCGACACTTTCTTGCAAGGAAATAGCGTTTGCAGATGTCTACCTATCGTAGCAGTAGAGTTCTAATGCTTATTAAAACGCGATATCGCATCTCATTTCTATGTTTCATGGAAAGATATTATATAATTTGAGGAGTGTTATGTATTCCTCGCCTACACTTCAAATGAATGTAAATGCGACGCTTCCTTGCAAGGAAATAGCGTTTGCAGATGTCTACGTATCGTAGCAATGGAGTTCTTATGATTCTTAAAACGCGATATCGCATCTCAATTCTATGATTCATGGTAAGATATAATATGATTTGCGAAGTGTTATGTATTCCTCGTCTACACTTCAAATGAATGTGAATGCGACTCTTCCTTGCAAGGAAATAGCGTTTGCAGAAGTCTACGTATCGTAGCAATAGATTCCTAATGCTTCTTAAAACGCGACATGGCATCTCATTTCTATGTTTCATTGTAAGATATAATATGATTTTGGATGTGTCATGTATACCTCTTCAACACTTCAAATGAATGTAAATGCGACACTTCCTTGCTAGGAAATAGCGTCTGCAGATGTCTAGGTGTCGTAGCAATAGTGTTCTAATGCTTCTTATAACGCGATATCGCAACTCATTTCTATGTTTCATGGTAAGATATAATATGATTTGCGAAGTGTTATGTACTCCTCGTCTACACTTCAAATGAATGTAAATGCGACACTTCCTTGAAAGGAAGTAGCGTCTGCAGATGTCTAGGTATCGTAGCAATAGACTTCTAATGCTTATTAAAACGCGATATCGCATCTCATTTCTATGTTTCATTCTAAGATATAATATGATTTGCGAAGTGTTATGTATTCCTCGTCTACACTTCAAATGAATGTAAATGCGACACTTCCTTGCAAGGAAATAGCGTTTGCAGATGTCTACCTATCGTAGCAGTAGAGTTCTAATGCTCATTAAAACGCGATATCGCATCTCATTTCTATGTTTCATGGTAAGATATAATATGATTTGCGAAGTGTTATGTATTCCTCGTCTACACTTCAAATGAATGTAAATGCGACACTTCCTCGCTAGGAAATAGCGTTTGCAGATGTCTACGTGTCGTAGCAATAGAGATCTAATGCTTCATTTCTATGTTTCATGGTAAGATATAATATGATTTGCGAAGTGTTATGTATTCCACGTCTACACTTCAAATGAATGTAAATGCGACACTTCCTTGCGAGGAAATAGCGTTTGCAGATGTCTACCTATCGTAGCAGTAGAGTTCTAATGATTATTAGAATGCGATATCGCATCTCATTTCTATGTTTCATGGTAAGATATAATATGATTTGCGAAGTGTTATGTATTCTTCGTCTACACTTCAAATGAATGTAAATGCGACACTTCCTAGCAAGGAAATATCGTTTGCAGATGTCTACGTATCTTAGCAATAGTGTTCTAATGCTTCTTAAAACGCGATATCGCATCTCATTTCCATGTTTCATGGTAAGATATATTATGATTTGCGAAGTGTTATGTATTCCTCGTGTACACTTCATATGAATGTTAATGCGACACTTCCTTGCAAGGAAAGAGCGTTTGTAGATGTCTAAGTATCGTAGCGATAGATTTCTAATGCTTCTTAAAACGCGATATCGCATCTCATTTCTATGTTTCATGGTAAGATATAATATGATTTGCGAAGTGTTATGTATTCCTCGTTTACACTTCAAATGAATGTAAATGCGACCCTTCCTTGCTAGGAAATAGCGTTTGCAGATTTCTGCGTATCGTAGCTATAGAGTTCTTATGATTCTTAAAACGCGATATCGCATCTCATTTCTATGTTTCATGGTAAGATATAATATGATTTGCGAAGTGTTATGTATTCTTCGTCTACACTTCAAATGAATGTAATTGCGACACTTCCTAGCAAAGAAATAGCGTTTGCAGATGTCTACGTATCGTAGCAATAGTGTTCTAATGCTACTTAAAACGCGACATCGCATCTCATTTCCATGTTTCATGGTAAGATATAATATGATTTGCGAAGTGTTATGTATTCCTCGTCTACACTTCATATGAATGTAAATGCGACACTTCCTTGCGAGGAAATAGCGTTTGCAGATGTCTACCTACCGTAGCAGTAGAGTTCTAATGCTTATTAAAACGCGATATCGCATCTCATTTCTATGTTTCATGGTAAGATATAATATGATTTGCGAAGTGTTATGTATTCCTCGTCTACACTTCAAATGAATGTAAATGCGACACTTCCTCGCTAGGAAATAGCGTTTGCAGATGTCTACGTGTCGTAGCAATAGAGATCTAATGCTTCATTTCTATGTTTCATGGTAAGATATAATATGATTTGCGAAGTGTTATGTATTCCACGTCTACACTTCAAATGAATGTAAATGCGACACTTCCTTGCAAGGAAATAGCGTTTGCAGATGTCTACCTATCGTAGCAGTAGAGTTCTAATGATTATTAGAATGCGATATCGCATCTCATTTCTATGTTTCATGGTAAGATATAATATGATTTGCGAAGTGTTATGTATTCTTCGTCTACACTTCAATTGAATGTAAATGCGATACTTCCTAGCAAGGAAATATCGTTTGCAGATGTCTACGTATCTTAGCAATAGTGTTCTAATGCTTCTTAAAACGCGATATCGCATCTCATTTCCATGTTTCATGGTAAGATATATTATGATTTGCGAAGTGTTATGTATTCCTCGTGTACACTTCATATGAATGTTAATGCGACACTTCCTTGCAAGGAAAGAGCGTTTGTAGATGTCTAAGTATCGTAGCAATAGAGTTCTTATGATTCTTAAAACGCGAAATCGCATCTCATTTCTATGTTTCATGGTAAGATATAATATGATTTGCGAAGTGTGTGTATTCCACGTCTACACTTCAAATGAATGTAAATGCGACACTTCCTTGCAAAGAAGTAGCGTTTGCAGATGTCTACGTATCGTAGCAATAGATTTCAAATGCTTCTCAAAACGCGATATCGCATCTCATATCTATGTTTCATGGTAAGATATAATATGATTTGCGAAGTGTTATGTATTCCTCGACTACACTTCATATGAATGTAAATGCGGCACTTCCTTACAAAGAAATAGCGTTTGCAGATGTCTACGTATCGTAGCAATAGATTTCTAATGCTTCTTAAAACGCGATATCGCATCTCATTTCTATGTTTCATGGTAAGATATAATATGATTTGCGAAGTGTTATATATTCCTCGTCTACACTTCAAATGAATGTAAATGCGACACATCCTTGCAAGGAAATAGCGTTTGCAGATGTCTACGTATCGTAGCAATAGAGTTCTTATGATTCTCAAAACGCGATATCGCATCTCACTTCTATGTTTCATGGTAAGATATAATATGATTTGCGAAGTGTTATGTATTCCTCGTCTACACTTCAAATGAATGTAAATGCGAAACTTCCTTGCAAGGAAAGAGCGTTTGCAGATGTCTAAGTATCGTAGCAATAGAGTTCTTATGATTCTTAAAACGCGAAATCGCATCTCATTTCTATGTTTCATTGTAAGATATAATATGATTTTCGAAGTGTCATGTATACCTCGTCTACACTTCAAATGAATGTAAATGCGACACTTCCTTGCTAGGAAATAGCGTCTGCAGATGTCTAGGTATCGTAGCAATAGAGTTCTAATGCTTATTAAAACGCGATATCGCATCTCATTTCTATGTTTCATGGCAAGATATAATATGATTTGCGAAGTGTTATGTATTCCTCGTCTACACTTCAAATGAATGTAAATGCGACACTTCCTTGCAAGGAAATAGCGTTTGCAGATGTCTACCTATAGTAGCAATAGAGTTCTAATGCTTCTTAAAACGAGATATTGCATCTCATATCTATGTTTCATGATAAGATATAATATTCATTGCGAAGTGTTATGCATTCCTCGTCTACGATTCAAATGAATGTAAATGCGACACTTAATTGCAAGGAAATAGCGTTTGCAGATGTCTACGTATCGTAGCAATAGAGTTCTTATGATTCTTAAAACGCGACATAGCATCACATTTCTATGTTTCATGGTAAGATATAATATAATTTGCGAAGTATTATGTATTCCTCGTCTACACTTCAAATGAATGTGAATGCGACACTTCCTCGCTAGGAAATAGCGTTTGCAGATGTCTACGTATCGTAGCAATAGAGTTCTTATGATTCTCAAAACGCGATATCGCATCTCACTTCTATGTTTCATGGTAAGATATAATATGATTTGCGAAGTGTTATGTATTCCTCGTCTACACTTCAAATGAATGTGAATGCGACACTTCCTCGCTAGGAAATAGCGTTTGCAGATGTCTACGTATCGTAGCAATAGAGTTCTTATGATTCTCAAAACGCGATATCGCATCTCACTTCTATGTTTCATGGTAAGATATAATATAATTTGCGAAGTATTATGTATTCCTCGTCTACACTTCAAATGAATGTGAATGCGACACTTCCTCGCTAGGAAATAGCGTTTGCAGATGTCTACGTATCGTAGCAATAGAGTTCTTATGATTCTCAAAACGCGATATTGCATCTCACTTCTATGTTTCATGGTAAGATATAATATGATTTGCGAAGTGTTATGTATTCCTCGTCTACACTTCAAATGAATGCAAATGCGACACTTAATTGCAAGGAAATAGCGTTTGCAGATGTCTACGTATCGTAGCAATAGAGTTCTTATGATCCTTAAACGCGATATAGCATCTCATTTCTATGTTTCATGGTAAGATATAATATAATTTGCGAAGTATTATGTATTCCTCGTATACACATCAAGTGAATGTAAATGCGACACTTTCTTGCAAAGAAATAGCGTTTGCAGATGTCTACGAATCGTAGCAATAAAGTTCTTATGATTCTCAAAACGCGATATCGCATCTCACTTCTATGTTTCATGGTAAGATATAATATGATTTGCGAAGTGTGTGTATTCCACGTCTACACTTCAAATGAATGTAAATCCGACACTTCCTTGCAAAGAAATAGCGTTTGCAGATGTCTACGTATCGTAGCAATAGATTTCAAATGCTTCTTAAAACGCGATATCGCATCTCATTTCTATGTTTCATGGTAAGATATAATATGATTTGCGAAGTGTTATGTATTCCTCGTCTACACTTCATATGAATGTAAATGCGGCACTTCCTTGCTAGGAAATAGCGTCTGCAGATGTCTAGGTATCGTAGCAATAGAGTTCAAATGCTTCTTAAAACGAGATATTGCATCTCATATCTATGTTCCATGATAAGATATAATATTCATTGCGAAGTGTTACGCATTCCTCGTCTACGATTCAAATGAATGTAAATGCGACGCTTCCTTGCTAGGAAATAGCGTCTGCAGATTTCTGCGCATCGTAGCTATAGAGTTCTTATGATTCTTAAAACGCGATATCGCATCTCATTTCTATGTTTCATGGTAAGACATAATATGATTTGCGAAGTGTTATGTATTCTTCGTCTACACTTCAAATGAATGTAAATGCGACACTTCCTAGCAAGGAAATAGCGTTTGCAGATGTCTACGTATCGTAGCAATAGTGTTCTAATGCATCTTAAAACGCGATATCGCATCTCATTTCCATGTTTCATGGTGAGATATAATATGATTTGCGAAGTGTTATGTTTTGATCGTCTACACTTCATATGAATGTAAATGCGACACTTCCTTGCAAGGAAATAGCGTTTGCAGATGCCTACCTATCGTAGCAGTAGAGTTCTAATGCTTATTAAAACGTGATATCGCATCTCATTTCTATGTTTCATGGTAAGATATAATATGATTTGCGAAGTGTGATGTATTCCTCGTCTACACTTCAAATGAATGTAAATGCGACACTTCCTCGCTAGGAAATAGCGTTTGCAGATGTCTACGTATCGTAGCAATAGAGTTCTAATGCTTCATTTCTATGTTTCATGGTAGGATAAAATATGATTTGCGAAGTGTTATGTATTCCTCGTCTACACTTCAAATGAATGTAAATGCGACACTTCTTTGCAAGGAAATAGCGTTTGCAGATGTCTACCTGTCGTAGCAGTAGAGTTCTAATGCTTATTAAAACGCGATATCGCATCTCATTTCTACGTTTCAAGGTAAGATATAATATGATTTGCGAAGTGTTATGTATTCTTCGTCTACACTTCAAATGAATGTAAATGTGACACCTCCTAGCAAGGAAATATCGTTTGCAGATGTCTACGTATCTTAGCAATAGTGTTCTAATGCTTCCTAAACGCGATATCGCATCTCATTTCCATGTTTCATGGTAAGATATAATATGATTTGCGAAGTGTTATGTATTCCTCGTGTACACTTCATATGAATGTTAATGCGACACTTCCTTGCAAGGAAAGAGCGTTTGCAGATGTCTAAGTATCGTAGCAATAGAGTTCTTATGATTCTTAAAACGCGAAATCGCATCTCATTTCTATGTTTAATGGTAAGATATAATATGATTTGCGAAGTGTTATGTACTCCTCGTCTACACTTCAAATGAATGTAAATGCGACCCTTCCTTGAAAGGAAGTAGCGTCTGCAGATGTCTAGGTATCGTAGCGATAGAGTTCTAATGCTTCTTAAAACGCGATATAGCATCTCATTTCTATGTTTCATGGTAAGATATAATATGATTTGCGAAGTGTGATGTATTCCTCGTCTACACTTCAAATGAATGTAAATGCGACACTTCCTTGCAAGGAAATAGCGTTTGCAGATGTCTACCTGTCGTAGCAGTAGAGTTCTAATGCTTATTAAAACGCGATATCGCATCTCATTTCTATGTTTCAAGGTAAGATATAATATGATTTGCGAAGTGTTATGTATTCTTCGTCTACACTTCAAATGAATGTAAATGTGACACTTCCTAGCAAGGAAATATCGTTTGTAGATGTCTACGTATCTTAGCAATAGTGTTCTAATGCTTCTTAAAACGCGATATCGCATCTCATTTCCATGTTTCATGGTAAGATATAATATGATTTGCGAAGTGTTATATATTCCTCGTCTACACTTCAAATGAATGTAAATGCGACACATCCTTGCAAGGAAATAGCGTTTGCAGATATCTACATATCGTAGCAATAGAGTTCTTATGATTCTCAAAACGCGATATCGCATCTCACTTCTATGTTTCATGGTAAGATATAATATGATTTGCGAAGTGTTATGTATTCCTCGTCTACACTTCAAATGAATGTGAATGCGACACTTCCTCGCTAGAAAATAGCGTTTGAAGATGTCTACGTATCGTAGCAATAGATTTCTAATGCTTTTTAAAACGCGATATCGCATCTCATTTCTATGTTTCATGGTAAGATATAATATGATTTGCGAAGTGCTATGTATTCCTCGTCTACACTTCAAATGAATGTAAATCCGACACTTCCTTGCAAGGAAATAGCGTTTGCAGATGTCCACGTATCGTAGCAAAGGAGTTCTTATGATTCTTAAAACGCGATATCGATCTCAATTCTATGTTTCATGATAAGATATAATATGATTTGCGAAGTGTTATGTATTCCTCGTCTACACTTCAAATGAACGTAAATGCGACACTTCCTTGCAAGGAAATAGCGTTTGCAGATGTCTACGTATCGTAGCAATAGAGTTCTTATGATTCTTAAAACGCGATATCGCATCTCATTTCTATGTTTCATGGTAAGATGTAATATGATTTGCGAAGTGTTATGTATTCCTCGTCTACACTTCAAATGAATGTAAATGCGACACTTCCTAGCAAGGAAATAGCGTTTGCAGATGTCTACGTTTCGTAGCAATAGATTTCTAATGCTTCTTAAAACGCGATATCGCATCTCATTTCTATGTTTCATGGTAAGATATAATATGATTTGCGAAGTGTGATGTATTCCTCGTCTACACTTCAAATGAATGTAAATGCGACACTTCCTTGCAAGGAAATAGCGTTTGCAGATGTCTACCTGTCGTAGCAGTAGAGTTCCAATGCTTATTAAAACGCGATATCGCATCTCATTTCTATGTTTCAAGGTAAGATATAATATGATTTGCGAAGTGTTATGTATTCTTCGTCTACACTTCAAATGAATGTAAATGCGACACATCCTTGCAAGGACATAGCGTTTGCAGATGTCTACATATCGTAGCAATAGAGTTCTTATGATTCTCAAAACGCGATATCGCATCTCACTTCTATGTTTCATGGTAAGATATAATATGATTTGCGAAGAGTTATGTATTCCTCGTCTACACTTCAAATGAATGTAAATGCGACACATCCTTGCAAGGAAATAGCGTTTGCAGATGTCTACATATCGTAGCAATAGAGTTCTTATGATTCTCAAAACGCGATATCGCATCTCACTTCTATGTTTCATGGTAATATATAATATGATTTGCGAAGTGTGTGTATTCCACGTCTACACTTCAAATGAATGTAAATGCGACACTTCCTTGCAAAGAAATAGCGTTTGCAGATGTCTACGTATCGTAGCAATAGAGTTCTTATGATTCTTAAAACGCGATATAGCATCTCATTTCTATGTTTCATGGTAAGATATAATATGATTTGCGAAGTGTTATGTATTCCTCGTCTACACTTCAAATGAATGTGAATGCGACACTTCCTCGCTAGGAAATAGCGTTTGCAGATGTCTACGTATCGTAGCAATAGATTTCTAATGCTTCTTAAAACGCGATATCGCATCTCATTTCTATGTTTCATGGTAAGATATAATATGATTTGCGAAGTGCTATATATTCCTCGTCTACACTTCAAATGAATGTAAATGCGACACATCCTTGCAAGGAAATAGCGTTTGCAGATGTCTACATATCGTAGCAATAGAGTTCTTATGATTCTCAAAACGCGATATCGCATCTCACTTCTATGTTTCATGGTAAGATATAATATGATTTGCGAAGTGTTATGTATTCCTCGTCTACACTTCAAATGAATGTGAATGCGACACTTCCTCGCTAGAAAATAGCGTTTGAAGATGTCTACGTATCGTAGCAATAGATTTCTAATGCTTTTTAAAACGCGATATCGCATCTCATTTCTATGTTTCATGGTAAGATATAATATGATTTGCGAAGTGTTACGTATTCCTCGTCTACACTTCAAATGAATGTAAATGCGACATTTCCTTGCTAGGAAATAGCGTTTGCAGATGTCTACCTATCGTAGCAATATGGTTCTAATGCTTCTTAAAACGCGATATCGCATCTCATTTCTATGGTTTATGGTAAGATATAATATGATTTGCGAAGTGTTATGTATTCCTCGTCTACACATCAAATGAATGTAAATGCGACATTTCCTTGCTAGGAAATAGCGTTTGCAGATGTCTACCTATCGTAGCAATAGAGTTCTTATGATTCTTAAATCGCGATATCGCAACTCATTTCTATGTTTCATGGTAAGATATAATATGATTTGCGAAGTGTTATGTATTCCTAGTCTACACTTCAAATCAATGTAAATGCGACACTTCCTTGCTAGGAAATAGCGTCTGCAGATGCCTAGGTATCGTAGCGATAGTGTTCTTATGATTCTTACAACGCGATATCGTATCTCATTTCTATGTTTCATGGTAAGATATAATATGATTTGCGAAGTGTTATGTATTCCTCGTCTACACTTCGTATGAATGTAAATGCGACACTTCCTTGGTAGGAAATAGCGTTTGCAGATATCTACGTATCGTAGCAATAGTGTTCTTATGATTCTTACAACGCGATATCGTATCTCATTTCTATGTTTCATGGTAAGATATAATATGATTTGCGAAGTGCTATGTATTCCTCGTCTACACTTCAAATGAATGTAAGTGCGACACTTCCTTGCTAGGAAATAGCGTCTGCAGATGTCTAGGTATCGTAGCGATAGAGTTCTAATGCTTCTTAAAACGCGATATCGCACCTCATTTCCATGTTTCTTGGTAAGATATAATATGATTTGCGAAGTGTTATGTATTCCTCGTCTACAATTCAAATGAATGTAAATGCGACATTTCCTTGCTAGGAAATAGCGTTTGCAGATATCTACGTATCGTAGCAATAGTGTTCTTATGATTCTTACAACGCGATATCGTATCTCATTTCTATGTTTCATGGTAAGATATAATATGATTTGCGAAGTGTTATGTATTCCTCGTCTACACTTCAAATGAATGTAAATGCGACACTTCCTTGCTAGGAAATAGCGTCTGCAGATGTCTAGGTATCGTAGCGATAGAGTTCTAATGCTTCTTAAAACGCGATATCGCACCTCATTTCCATGTTTCTTGGTAAGATATAATATGATTTGCGAAGTGTTATGTATTCCTCGTCTACACTTCAAATGAATGTAAATGCGACACTTCCTTGCTAGGAAATAGCGTCTGCAGATGTCTAGGTATCGTAGCGATAGAGTTCTAATGCTTCTTAAAACGCGATATCGCACCTCATTTCCATGTTTCTTGGTAAGATATAATATGATTTGCGAAGTGTTATGTATTCCTCGTCTACACTTCAAATGAATGTAAATGCGACATTTCCTTGCTAGGAAATAGCGTTTGCAGATGTCTACCTATCGTAGCAATATGGTTCTAATGCTTCTTAAAACGCGATATCGCATCTCATTTCTATGGTTTATGGTAAGATATAATATGATTTGCGAAGTGTTATGTATTCCTCGTCTACACATCAAATGAATGTAAAAGCGACATTTCCTTGCTAGGAAATAGCGTTTGCAGATGTCTACCTATCGTAGCAATAGAGTTCTTATGATTCTTAAATCGCGATATCGCAACTCATTTCTATGTTTCATGGTAAGATATAATATGATTTGCGAAGTGTTATGTATTCCTAGTCTACACTTCAAATGAATGTAAATGCGACACTTCCTTGCTAGGAAATAGCGTCTGCAGATGCCTAGGTATCGTAGCGATAGTGTTCTTATGATTCTTACAACGCGATATCGTATCTCATTTCTATGTTTCATGGTAAGATATAATATGATTTGCGAAGTGCTATGTATTCCTCGTCTACACTTCAAATGAATGTAAGTGCGACACTTCCTTGCTAGGAAATAGCGTCTGCAGATGTCTAGGTATCGTAGCGATAGAGTTCTAATGCTTCTTAAAACGCGATATCGCACCTCATTTCCATGTTTCTTGGTAAGATATAATATGATTTGCGAAGTGTTATGTATTCCTCGTCTACAATTCAAATGAATGTAAATGCGACATTTCCTTGCTAGGAAATAGCGTTTGCAGATGTCTACCTATCGTAGCAATAGTGTTCTAATGCTTCTTAAAACGCGATATCGCATCTCATTTCTATGTTTCATGGTAAGATATAATATGATTTGCGAAGTGCTATGTATTCCTCGTCTACACTTCAGATGAATGTAAATGCGACACTTCCTTGGTAGGAAATAGCGTTTGCAGATATCTACGTATCGTAGCAGTAGTGTTCTTATGATTCTTACAACGCGATATCGTATCTCATTTCTATGTTTCATGGTAAGATATAATATGATTTGCGAAGTGTTATGTATTCCTCGTCTACGCTTCAAATGAATGAAAATGCGACACTTCCTTGCTAGGAAATAGCGTCTGCAGATGTCTAGGTATCGTAGCGATAGAGTTCTAATGCTTCTTAAAACGCGATATCGCACCTCATTTCCATGTTTCTTGGTAAGATATAATATGATTTGCGAAGTGTTATGTATTCCTCGTCTACACATCAAATGAATGTAAATGCGACATTTCCTTGCTAGGAAATAGCGTTTGCAGATGTCTACCTATCGTAGCAATAGAGTTCTTATGATTCTTAAATCGCGATATCGCAACTCATTTCTATGTTTCATGGTAAGATATAATATGATTTGCGAAGTGTTATGTATTCCTAGTCTACACTTCAAATGAATGTAAATGCGACACTTCCTTGCTAGGAAATAGCGTCTGCAGATGCCTAGGTATCGTAGCGATAGTGTTCTAATGCTTCTTAAAACGCGATATCGCATCTCATTTCTATGTTTCATGGTAAGATATAATATGATTTGCGAAGTGTTATGTATTCCTCGTCTACACTTCAAATGAATGTAAATGCGACACTTCCTAGCTGGGAAATAGCGTTTGCAGATGTCTAGGTATCGTAGCAATAGAGTTAAAATGCTTCTTAAAACGAGATATTGCATCTCATATCTATGTTTCATGATAAGATATAATATTCATTGCGAAGTGTTATGCATTCCTCGTATACGATTCAAATGATTGTAAATGCGACACTTCCTTGCAATTAAATAGCGTTTTCAGTTGTCTACGTATCGTAGCAATAGAATTCCTATGATTCTTAAAACGCGATATCGCATCTAATTTCTATGTTTCATGGTAAGATATAATATGATTTGCGAAGTGTTATGTATTCCTCGTCTACACTTCAAATGAATGTTAATGCGACACTTCCTTGCAAGGAAAGAGCGTTTGAAGATGTCTACGTATCGTAGCAATAGAGTTCTTATGATTCTTAAAACCGCGATATCGCATCTCATTTCTATGTTTCATGGTAAGATATAAAATGATATGCGAAGTGTTATGTACTCCTCGTCTACACTTCAAATGAATGTAAATGCGACACTTCGTTGAAAGGAAATAGCGTCTGCAGATGTCCAGGTATCGTAGCGATAGTGTTCTAATGCTTCTTAAAACGCGATATCGCATCTCATTTCTATGTTTCATGGTAAGATATAATATGATTTGCGAAGTGTTATGTATTCCTCGTCTACACTTCATATGAATGTAAATGCGACACTTCCTTGCAAAGAAATAGCGTTTGCAGATGTCTACGTATAGTAGCAATAGATATCTAATGCTTCTTAAAATGCGATATCGCATCTCATTTCTATGGTTTATGGTAAGATGTAATATGATTTGCGAAGTGTCATATATTCCTCGTATACACTTCATATGAATGTAAAAGCGACACTTCCTTGCAAGGAAATAGCGTTTGCAAATGTCTACCTATCGTAGCAATAGAGTTCTTATGAATCTTAAAACGCGATATCGCAACTCATTTCTATGTTTCATGGTAAGATATAATATGATTTGCGAAGTGTCATGTATTCCCCGTCTACACTTCAAATGAATGTAAATGCGACACTTCCTTGCTAGGAAATAGCGTCTGCAGATGTCTAGGTATCGTAGCGATAGAGATCTAATGCTTATTAAAACGCGATATCGCATCTCATTTCTATGTTTCATGGTAAGATATAATATGATTTGCGAAGTGTTATGTATTCCTCGTCTACACTTCAAATGAATGTAAATGCGACACTTCCTTGCAAGGAAATAGCGTTTGCAGATGTCTACGTATCGTAGCAATAGTGTTCTTATGATTCTTAAAACGCGATATCGCATCTCATTTCTATGTTTCATGGTAAGATATAACATGATTTGCGAAGTGTTATGTACTCCTCGTCTACACTTCAAATGAATGTAAATGCGACACTTCCTTGCAAGGAAATAGCGTTTGCAGATGTCTACGTATCGTAGCAAAGGAGTTCTTATGATTCTTAAAACGCGATATCGATCTCAATTCTATGTTTCATGATAAGATATAATTTGTTTTGCGAAGTGTTATGTATTCCTCGTCTACACTTCAAATGAATGTAAATGCGACACTTCCATGCAAGGAAATAGCGTTTGCAGATGTCTACGTATCGTAGCAATAGTGTTCTTATGATTCTTAAAACGCGATATCGCATCTCATTTCTATGTTTCATGGTAAGATATAATATGATTTGCGAAGTGTTATGTATTCCTCGTCTACACTTCAAGTGAATGTAAATGCGACACTTCCTAGCAAGGAAATAGCGTTTGCAGATGTCTACCTATCGTAGCAATAGGGTTCTAATGCTTCTTAAAACGCGATATCGCACCTCATTTCCATGTTTCTTGGTAAGATATAATATGATTTGCGAAGTGTTATGTATTCCTCGTCTACACTTCAAATGAATGTAAATGCGACATTTCCTTGCTAGGAAATAGCGTTTGCAGATGTCTACCTATCGTAGCAATAGTGTTCTAATGCTTCTTAAAACGCGATATCGCATCTCATTTCTATGTTTCATGGTAAGATATAATATGATTTGCGATGTGTTATGTATTCCTCGTCTACACTTCAGATGAATGTAAATGCGACATTTCCTTGCTAGGAAATAGCGTTTGCAGATGTCTACCTATCGTAGCAATAGAGTTCTTATGATTCTTAAATCGCGATATCGCAACTCATTTCTATGTTTCATGGTAAGATATAATATGATTTGCGAAGTGTTATGTATTCCTAGTCTACACTTCAAATGAATGTAAATGCGACACTTCCTTGCTAGGAAATAGCGTCTGCAGATGCCTAGGTATCGTAGCGATAGTGTTCTTATGATTCTTACAACGCGATATCGTATCTCATTTCTATGTTTCATGGTAAGATATAATATGATTTGCGAAGTGCTATGTATTCCTCGTCTACACTTCAAATGAATGTAAGTGCGACACTTCCTTGCTAGGAAATAGCGTCTGCAGATGTCTAGGTATCGTAGCGATAGAGTTCTAATGCTTCTTAAAACGCGATATCGCACCTCATTTCCATGTTTCTTGGTAAGATATAATATGATTTGCGAAGTGTTATGTATTCCTCGTCTACAATTCAAATGAATGTAAATACGACATTTCCTTGCTAGGAAATAGCGTTTGCAGATGTCTACCTATCGTAGCAATAGTGTTCTAATGCTTCTTAAAACGCGATATCGCATCTCATTTCTATGTTTCATGGTAAGATATAATATGATTTGCGAAGTGCTATGTATTCCTCGTCTACACTTCAGATGAATGTAAATGCGACACTTCCTTGGTAGGAAATAGCGTTTGCAGATATCTACGTATCGTAGCAATAGTGTTCTTATGATTCTTACAACGCGATATCGTATCTCATTTCTATGTTTCATGGTAAGATATAATATGATTTGCGAAGTGTTATGTATTCCTCGTCTACACTTCAAGTGAATGTAAATGCGACACTTCCTAGCAAGGAAATAGCGTCTGCAGATGCCTAGGTATCGTAGCGATAGTGTTCTAATGCTTCTTAAAACGCGATATCGCACCTCATTTCCATGTTTCTTGGTAAGATATAATATGATTTGCGAAGTGTTATGTATTCCTCGTCTACACTTCAAATGAATGTAAATGCGACATTTCCTTGCTAGGAAATAGCGTTTGCAGATGTCTACCTATCGTAGCAATAGTGTTCTAATGCTTCTTAAAACGCGATATCGAATCTCATTTCTATGTTTCATGGTAAGATATAATATGATTTGCGATGTGTTATGTATTCCTCGTCTACACTTCAGATGAATGTAAATGCGACATTTCCTTGCTAGGAAATAGCGTTTGCAGATGTCTACCTATCGTAGCAATAGAGTTCTTATGATTCTTAAATCGCGATATCGCAACTCATTTCTATGTTTCATGGTAAGATATAATATGATTTGCGAAGTGTTATGTATTCCTAGTCTACACTTCAAATGAATGTAAATGCGACACTTCCTTGCTAGGAAATAGCGTCTGCAGATGCCTAGGTATCGTAGCGATAGTGTTCTTATGATTCTTACAACGCGATATCGTATCTCATTTCTATGTTTCATGGTAAGATATAATATGATTTGCGAAGTGCTATGTATTCCTCGTCTACACTTCAAATGAATGTAAGTGCGACACTTCCTTGCTAGGAAATAGCGTCTGCAGATGTCTAGGTATCGTAGCGATAGAGTTCTAATGCTTCTTAAAACGCGATATCGCACCTCATTTCCATGTTTCTTGGTAAGATATAATATGATTTGCGAAGTGTTATGTATTCCTCGTCTACAATTCAAATGAATGTAAATACGACATTTCCTTGCTAGGAAATAGCGTTTGCAGATGTCTACCTATCGTAGCAATAGTGTTCTAATGCTTCTTAAAACGCGATATCGCATCTCATTTCTATGTTTCATGGTAAGATATAATATGATTTGCGAAGTGCTATGTATTCCTCGTCTACACTTCAGATGAATGTAAATGCGACTCTTCCTTGGTAGGAAATAGCGTTTGCAGATATCTACGTATCGTAGCAATAGTGTTCTTATGATTCTTACAACGCGATATCGTATCTCATTTCTATGTTTCATGGTAAGATATAATATGATTTGCGAAGTGTTATGTATTCCTCGTCTACACTTCAAATGAATGAAAATGCGACACTTCCTTGCTAGGAAATAGCGTCTGCAGATGCCTAGGTATCGTAGCGATAGTGTTCTAATGCTTCTTAAAACGCGATATCGCATCTCATTTCTATGTTTCATGGTAAGATATAATATGATTTGCGAAGTGTTATGTATTCCTCGTCTACAATTCAAATGAATGTAAATACGACATTTCCTTGCTAGGAAATAGCGTTTGCAGATGTCTACCTATCGTAGCAATAGTGTTCTAATGCTTCTTAAAACGCGATATCGCATCTCATTTCTATGTTTCATGGTAAGATATAATATGATTTGCGAAGTGCTATGTATTCCTCGTCTACACTTCAGATGAATGTAAATGCGACACTTCCTTGGTAGGAAATAGCGTTTGCAGATATCTACGTATCGTAGCAATAGTGTTCTTATGATTCTTACAACGCGATATCGTATCTCATTTCTATGTTTCATGGTAAGATATAATATGATTTGCGAAGTGTTATGTATTCCTCGTCTACACTTCAAATGAATGAAAATGCGACACTTCCTTGCTAGGAAATAGCGTCTGCAGATGCCTAGGTATCGTAGCGATAGTGTTCTAATGCTTCTTAAAACGCGATATCGCATCTCATTTCTATGTTTCATGGTAAGATATAATATGATTTGCGAAGTGTTATGTATTCCTCGTCTACACTTCAAATGAATGTAAATGCGACACTTCCTAGCTGGGAAATAGCGTTTGCAGATGTCTAGGTATCGTAGCAATAGAGTTAAAATGCTTCTTAAAACGAGATATTGCATCTCATATCTATGTTTCATGATAAGATATAATATTCATTGCGAAGTGTTATGCATTCCTCGTATACGATTCAAATGATTGTAAATGCGACACTTCCTTGCAATTAAATAGCGTTTTCAGTTGTCTACGTATCGTAGCAATAGAATTCCTATGATTCTTAAAACGCGATATCGCATCTAATTTCTATGTTTCATGGTAAGATATAATATGATTTGCGAAGTGTTATGTATTCCTCGTCTACACTTCAAATGAATGTTAATGCGACACTTCCTTGCAAGGAAAGAGCGTTTGAAGATGTCTACGTATCGTAGCAATAGATTTCTTATGATTCTTAAAACCGCGATATCGCATCTCATTTCTATGTTTCATGGTAAGATATAAAATGATTTGCGAAGTGTCATGTACTCCTCGTCTACACTTCAAATGAATGTAAATGCGACACTTCGTTGAAAGGAAATAGCGTCTGCAGATGTCCAGGTATCGTAGCGATAGTGTTCTAATGCTTCTTAAAACGCGATATCGCATCTCATTTCTATGTTTCATGGTAAGATATAATATGATTTGCGAAGTGTTATGTATTCCTCGTCTACACTTCATATGAATGTAAATGCGACACTTCCTTGCAAAGAAATAGCGTTTGCAGATGTCTACGTATAGTAGCAATAGATATCTAATGCTTCTTAAAATGCGATATCGCATCTCATTTCTATGGTTTATGGTAAGATGTAATATGATTTGCGAAGTGTCATATATTCCTCGTATACACTTCATATGAATGTAAAAGCGACACTTCCTTGCAAGGAAATAGCGTTTGCAAATGTCTACCTATCGTAGCAATAGAGTTCTTATGAATCTTAAAACGCGATATCGCAACTCATTTCTATGTTTCATGGTAAGATATAATATGATTTGCGAAGTGTCATGTATTCCCCGTCTACACTTCAAATGAATGTAAATGCGACACTTCCTTGCTAGGAAATAGCGTCTGCAGATGTCTAGGTATCGTAGCGATAGAGATCTAATGCTTATTAAAACGCGATATCGCATCTCATTTCTATGTTTCATGGTAAGATATAATATGATTTGCGAAGTGTTATGTATTCCTCGTCTACACTTCAAATGAATGTAAATGCGACACTTCCTTGCAAGGAAATAGCGTTTGCAGATGTCTACGTATCGTAGCAATAGTGTTCTTATGATTCTTAAAACGCGATATCGCATCTCATTTCTATGTTTCATGGTAAGATATAATATGATTTGCGAAGTGTTATGTACTCCTCGTCTACACTTCAAATGAATGTAAATGCGACACTTCCTTGCAAGGAAATAGCGTTTGCAGATGTCTACGTATCGTAGCAAAGGAGTTCTTATGATTCTTAAAACGCGATATCGATCTCAATTCTATGTTTCATGATAAGATATAATTTGTTTTGCGAAGTGTTATGTATTCCTCGTCTACACTTCAAATGAATGTAAATGCGACACTTCCATGCAAGGAAATAGCGTTTGCAGATGTCTACGTATCGTAGCAATAGTGTTCTTATGATTCTTAAAACGCGATATCGCATCTCATTTCTATGTTTCATGGTAAGATATAATATGATTTGCGAAGTGTTATGTATTCCTCGTCTACACTTCAAGTGAATGTAAATGCGACACTTCCTAGCAAGGAAATAGCGTTTGCAGATGTCTACCTATCGTAGCAATAGGGTTCTAATGCTTCTTAAAACGCGATATCGCACCTCATGTCTATGTTTCATGGTAAGATATAATATGATTTGCGAAGTGTTATGTATTCCTCGTCTACACTTCGTATGAATGTAAATGCGACACTTCCTTGGTAGGAAATAGCGTTTGCAGATATCTACGTATCGTAGCAATAGTGTTCTTATGATTCTTACAACTCGATATCGTATCTCATTTCTATGTTTCATGGTAAGATATAATATGATTTGCGAAGTGCTATGTATTCCTCGTCTACACTTCAAATGAATGTAAGTGCGACACTTCCTTGCTAGGAAATAGCGTCTGCAGATGTCTAGGTATCGTAGCGATAGAGTTCTAATGCTTCTTAAAACGCGATATCGCACCTCATTTCCATGTTTCTTGGTAAGATATAATATGATTTGCGAAGTGTTATGTATTCCTCGTCTACAATTCAAATGAATGTAAATGCGACATTTCCTTGCTAGGAAATAGCGTTTGCAGATGTCTACCTATCGTAGCAATAGTGTTCTAATGCTTCTTAAAACGCGATATCGCATCTCATTTCTATGTTTCATGGTAAGATATAATATGATTTGTGAAGTGCTATGTATTCCTCGTCTACACGTCAGATGAATGTAAATGCGACACTTCCTTGGTAGGAAATAGCGTTTGCAGATATCTACGTATCGTAGCAATAGTGTTCTTATGATTCTTACAACGCGATATCGTATCTCATTTCTATGTTTCATGGTAAGATATAATATGATTTGCGATGTGTTATGTATTCCTCGTCTACACTTCAGATGAATGTAAATGCGACACTTCCTTGCAAGGAAATAGCGTTTGCAGATGTCTACGTATCGTAGCAATAGTGTTCTTATGATTCTTAAAACGCGATATCGCATCTCATTTCTATGTTTCATGGTAAGATATAATATGATTTGCGAAGTGTTATGTACTCCTCGTCTACACTTCAAATGAATGTAAATGCGACACTTCCTTGCAAGGAAATAGCGTTTGCAGATGTCTACGTATCGTAGCAAAGGAGTTCTTATGATTCTTAAAACGCGATATCGATCTCAATTCTATGTTTCATGATAAGATATAATTTGTTTTGCGAAGTGTTATGTATTCCTCGTCTACACTTCAAATGAATGTAAATGCGACACTTCCATGCAAGGAAATAGCGTTTGCAGATGTCTACGTATCGTAGCAATAGTGTTCTTATGATTCTTAAATCGCGATATCGCATCTCATTTCTATGTTTCATGGTAAGATATAATATGATTTGCGAAGTGTTATGTATTCCTCGTCTACACTTCAAGTGAATGTAAATGCGACACTTCCTAGCAAGGAAATAGCGTTTGCAGATGTCTACCTATCGTAGCAATAGGGTTCTAATGCTTCTTAAAACGCGATATCGCACCTCATTTCCATGTTTCTTGGTAAGATATAATATGATTTGCGAAGTGTTATGTATTCCTCGTCTACACTTCAAATGAATGTAAATGCGACATTTCCTTGCTTGGAAATAGCGTTTGCAGATGTCTACCTATCGTAGCAATAGTGTTCTAATGCTTCTTAAAACGCGATATCGCACCTCATTTCCATGTTTCTTGGTAAGATATAATATGATTTGCGAAGTGTTATGTATTCCTCGTCTACACTTCAAATGAATGTAAATGCGACATTTCCTTGCTAGGAAATAGCGTTTGCAGATGTCTACCTATCGTAGCAATATGGTTCTAATGCTTCTTAAAACGCGATATCGCATCTCATTTCTATGTTTCATGGTAAGATATAATATGATTTGCGAAGTGTTATGTATTCCTCGTCTACACATCAAATGAATGTAAATGCGACATTTCCTTGCTAGGAAATAGCGTTTGCAGATGTCTACCTATCGTAGCAATAGAGTTCTTATGATTCTTAAATCGCGATATCGCAACTCATTTCTATGTTTCATGGTAAGATATAATATGATTTGCGAAGTGTTATGTATTCCTAGTCTACACTTCAAATGAATGTAAATGCGACACTTCCTTGCTAGGAAATAGCGTCTGCAGACGCCTAGGTATCGTAGCGATAGTGTTCTAATGCTTCTTAAAACGCGATATCGCATCTCATTTCTATGTTTCATCGTAAGATATAATATGATTTGCGAAGTGTTATGTATTCCTCGTCTACACTTCAAATGAATGTAAATGCGACACTTCCTAGCTGGGAAATAGCGTTTGCAGATGTCTAGGTATCGTAGCAATAGAGTTAAAATGCTTCTTAAAACGAGATATTGCATCTCATATCTATGTTTCATGATAAGATATAATATTCATTGCGAAGTGTTATGCATTCCTCGTATACGATTCAAATGATTGTAAATGCGACACTTCCTTGCAATTAAATAGCGTTTTCAGTTGTCTACGTATCGTAGCAATAGAATTCCTATGATTCTTAAAACGCGATATCGCATCTGATTTCTATGTTTCATGGTAAGATATAATATGATTTGCGAAGTGTTATGTATTCCTCGTCTACACTTCAACTGAATGTTAATGCGACACTTCCTTGCAAGGAAAGAGCGTTTGAAGATGTCTACGTATCGTAGCAATAGGGTTCTAATGCTTCTATAAACGCGATATCGCACCTCATTTCTATGTTTCATGGTAAGATATAATATGATTTGCGAAGTGTTATGTATTCCTCGTCTACACTTCAAATGAATGTAAATGCGACATTTCCTTGCTAGGAAATAGCGTTTGCAGATGTCTACCTATCGTAGCAATAGTGTTCTAATGCTTCTTAAAACGCGATATCGCATCTCATTTCTATGTTTCATGGTAAGATATAATATGATTTGCGATGTGTTATGTATTCCTCGTCTACACTTCAGATGAATGTAAATGCGACACTTCCTTGGTAGGAAATAGCGTTTGCAGATATCTACGTATCGTAGCAATAGTGTTCTTATGATTCTTACAACGCGATATCGTATCTCATTTCTATGTTTCATGGTAAGATATAATATGATTTGCGAAGTGTTATGTATTCCTCGTCTACACTTCAAATGAATGTAAATGCGACACTTCCCTGCTAGGAAATAGCGTCTGCAGATGTCTAGGTATCGTAGCGATAGAGTTCTAATGCTTCTTAAAACGCGATATCGCACCTCATTTCCATGTTTCTTGGTAAGATATAATATGATTTGCGAAGTGTTATGTATTCCTCGTCTACACTTCAAATGAATGTAAATGCGACATTTCCTTGCTAGGAAATAGCGTTTGCAGATGTCTACTTATCGTAGCAATATGGTTCTAATGCTTCTTAAAACGCGATATCGCATCTCATTTCTATGTTTCATGGTAAGATATAATCTGATTTGCGAAGTGTTATGTATTCCTCGTCTACACTTCATATGAATGTAAATGCGACACTTCCTTGCAAGGAAATAGCGTCTGCAGATGTCTAGGCATCGTAGCGATAGAGTTCTAATGCTTCTTAAAACGCGATATCGCACTTCATTTCTATGTTTCATGATAAGATATAATATTCGTTGCGAAGTGTTATGCATTCCTCGTCTACGATTCAAATGAATGTAAATGCGACACTTCCTTGCAAGGAAATAGCGTTTGCAGATGTCTGCGTATCGTAGCAGTAGAGTTCTAATGCTTCTTAAAACGCGATATCGCATCTCATTTCCATGTTTCATGATAAGATATAATATTCATTGCGAAGTGTTATGCATTCCTCGTCTGCGATTCAAATGAATGTAAATGCGACACTTCCTTGCAAGGAAATAGCGTTTGCAGATGTCTAAGTATCGTAGCAATAGAGTTTTTGTGATTCTTAGAACGCGATATCGCATCTCATTTCTATGTTTCATGGTAAGATATAATATGATTTGCGAAGTGATATGTATTCCTCGTCTACACTTCAAATGAATGTGAATGCGACACTTCCTCGCTAGAAAATAGCGTTTGAAGATGTCTACGTATCGTAGGAATAGATTTCTAATGCATTTTAAAACGCGATATCGCATCTCATTTCTATGTTTCATGGTAAGATATAATATGATTTGCGAAGTGCTATGTATTCCTCGTCTACACTTCAAATGAATGTAAGTGCGACACTTCCTTGCTAGGAAATAGCGTCTGCAGATGTCTAGGTATCGTAGCGATAGAGTTCTAATGCTTCTTAAAACGCGATATCGCACCTCATTTCCATGTTTCTTGGTAAGATATAATATGATTTGCGAAGTGTTATGTATTCCTCGTCTACACTTCAAATGAATGTAAATGCGACATTTCCTTGCTAGGAAATAGCGTTTGCAGATGTCTACCTATCGTAGCAATAGTGTTCTAATGCTTCTTAAAACGCGATATCGCATCTCATTTCTATGTTTCATGGTAAGATATAATATGATTTGCGATGTGTTATGTATTCCTCGTCTACACTTCAGATGAATGTAAATGCGACACTTCCTTGATAGGAAATAGCGTTTGCAGATATCTACGTATCGTAGCAATAGTGTTCTTATGATTCTTACAACGCGATATCGTATCTCATTTCTATGTTTCATGGTAAGATATAATATGATTTGCGAAGTGTTATGTATTCCTCGTCTACACTTCAAATGAATGTAAATGCGACACTTCCTTGCTAGGAAATAGCGTCTGCAGATGTCTAGGTATCGTAGCGATAGAGTTCTAATGCTTCTTAAAACGCGATATCGCACCTCATTTCCATGTTTCTTGGTAAGATATAATATGATTTGCGAAGTGTTATGTATTCCTCGTCTACACTTCAAATGAATGTAAATGCGACATTTCCTTGCTAGGAAATAGCGTCTGCAGATGTCTAGGTATCGTAGCAATATGGTTCTAATGCTTCTTAAAACGCGATATCGCATCTCATTTCTATGTTTCATGGTAAGATATAATATGATTTGCGAAGTGTTATGTATTCCTCGTCTACACTTCATATGAATGTAAATGCGACACTTCCTTGCAAGGAAATAGCGTCTGCAGATGTCTAGGCATCGTAGCGATAGAGTTCTAATGCTTCTTAAAACGCGATATCGCACCTCATTTCTATGTTTCATGATAAGATATAATATTCGTTGCGAAGTGTTATGCATTCCTCGTCTACGATTCAAATGAATGTAAATGCGACACTTCCTTGCAAGGAAATAGCGTTTGCAGATGTCTACGTATCGTAGCAATAGAGTTCTAATGCTTCTTAAAACGCGATATCGCATCTCATTTCCATGTTTCATGATAAGATATAATATTCATTGCGAAGTGTTATGCATTCCTCGTCTGCGATTCAAATGAATGTAAATGCGACACTTCCTTGCAAGGAAATAGCGTTTGCAGATGTCTAAGTATCGTAGCAATAGAGACTTTGTGACTCTTAGAACGCGATATCGCATCTCATTTCTATGTTTCATGGTAAGATATAATATGATTTGCGAAGTGTTATGTATTCCTCGTCTACACTTCAAATGAATGTGAATGCGACACTTCCTCGCTAGAAAATAGCGTTTGAAGATGTCTACGTATCGTAGGAATAGATTTCTAATGCATTTTAAAACGCGATATCGCATCTCATTTCTATGTTTCATGGTAAGATATAATATGATTTGCGAAGTGTTATGTATTCCTCGTCTACACTTCAAATGAATGTAAATGCGACACTTCCTAGCAAGGAAATAGCGTTTGCAGAAGTCTACCTATCGTAGCAATAGTGTTCTAATGCTTCTTAAAACGCGATATCGCACCTCATTTCTATGTTTCATGGTAAGATATAATATGATTTGCGAAGTGTTATGTATTCCTCGTCTACACTTCAAATGAATGTAAATGCGACACTTCCTTGCAAAGAAATAGTGTTTGCAGATGTCTACGTATCGTAGCAATAGATATCTAATGCTTCTTAAAACGCGATATCGCATCTCATTTCTATGGTTTATGGTAAGATATAATATGATTTGCGAAGTGTTATGTATTCCTCGTCTACACATCAAATGAATGTAAATGCGACATTTCCTTGCTAGGAAATAGCGTTTGCAGATGTCTACCTATCGTAGCAATAGAGTTCTTATGATTCTTAAATCGCGATATCGCAACTCATTTCTATGTTTCATGGTAAGATATAATATGATTTGCGAAGTGTTATGTATTCCTAGTCTACACTTCAAATGAATGTAAATGCGACACTTCCTTGCTAGGAAATAGCGTCTGCAGATGCCTAGGTATCGTAGCGATAGTGTTCTAACGCTTCTTAAAACGCGATATCGCATCTCATTTCTATGTTTCATGGTAAGATATAATATGATTTGCGAAGTGTTATGTATTCCTCGTCTACACTTCAAATGAATGTAAATGCGACACTTCCTTGCAAAGAAATAGCGTTTGCAGATGTTTACGTATCGTAGCAATAGATATCTAATGCTTCTTAAAACGCGATATCGCATCTCATTTCTATGGTTTATGGTAAGATATAATATGATTTGCGAAGTGTTATGTATTCCTCGTCTACGATTCAAATGTACGTAAATGCGACACTTCCTTGCAAGGAAATAGCGTTTGCAGATGTCTACGTATCGTAGCAAGGGAGTTCTTATGATACTTAAATCGCGATATCGCATCCCATTTCCATGTTTCATGGTAAGATATAATATGATTTGCGAAGTGTCATGTATTCCTCGTCTACACTTCAAATGAATGTAAATCCGACACTTCCTTGCTGGGAAATAGCGTCTGCAGATGCCTAGGTATCGTAGCGATAGAGTTCTAATGCTTCTTAAAACGCGATATCGCAACTCATTTCGATGTTTCATGGTAAGATATAATATGATTTGCGAAGTGTTATGTATTCCTCGTCTACGATTCAAATGAACGTAAATGCGACACTTCCTTGCAAGGAAATAGCGTTTGCAGATGTCTACGTATCGTAGCAATGGAGTTCTTATGATACTTAAAACGCGATATCGCATCTCATTTCCATGTTTCATGGTAAGATATAATATGATTTGCGAAGTGTCATGTATTCCTCGTCTACACTTCAAATGAATGTAAATGCGACACTTCCTTGCTGGGAAATAGCGTCTGCAGATGCCTAGGTATCGTAGCGATAGAGTTCTAATGCTTCTTAAAACGCGATATCGCATCTCATTTCTATGTTTCATGGTAAGATATAATATGACTTGCGAAGTGTCATGTATTCCTCGTCTACGATTCAATTGAATGTAAATGCGACACTCCCTTGCAAGGAAATAGCGTTTGCAGATGTCTACGTATCGTAGCAATGGAGTTCTTATGATACTTAAAACGCGATATCGCGTCTCATTTCTATGTTTCATGGTAAGATATAATATGATTTGCGAAGTGTCATGTATTCCTCGTCTACACTTCAAATGAATGTAAATGCGACACTTCCTTGCTGGGAAATAGCGTTTGCAGATGTCTAGGTATCGTAGCAATAGAGTTAAAATGCTTCTTAAAACGAGATATTGCATCTCATATATAAGTTTCATGATAAGATATAATATTCATTGCGAAGTGTTATGCATTCCTCGTATACGATTCAAATGATTGTAAATGCGACACTTCCTTGCAAGGAAATAGCGTTTGCAGTTGTCTACGTATCGTAGCAATAGAATTCTTATGATTCTTAAAACGCGATATCGCATCTCATTTCTATGTTTCATGGTAAGATATAATATGATTTGCGAAGTGCTATGTATTCCTCGGCTACACTTCAAATGAATGTGAATGCGACACTTCCTCGCTAGGAAATAGCGTTTGCAGATGTCTAGGTATCGTAGTAATAGAGTTCTTATGATTCTTAAAACGCGATATCGCAATTCATTTCTATGTTTCATGGTAAGATATAATATGATTTGCGAAGTGTTATGTATTCCTCGTCTACACTTCAAATGAGTGTGAATGCGACACTTCCTCGCTAGGAAATAGCGTTTGCAGATGTCTACGTATCGTAGCAATAGTGTTCTTATGATTCTTAAAACGCGATATTCTATCTCATTTCTATGTTTCATGGTAAGATATAATATGATTTGCGAAGTGTCATGTATTCCTCGTCTACACTTCAAATGAATGTAAATGCGACACTTCCTAGCAAGGAAATAGCGTTTGCAGATGTCTACGTATCGTAGCAATAGATTTCTAATGCTTCTCAAAACGCGATATCGCATCTCAATTCTATGTTTCATGGTAAGATATAATATGATTTGCGAAGTGTCATGTATTCCTCGTCTACAGTTCAAATGAATGTGAATGCGACACTTCCTCGCTAGGAAATAGCGTTTGCAGATGTCTACGTATCGTAGCAATAGATTTCTAATGCTTCATAAAACGCGATATCGCATCTCATTTCTATGGTTCATGGTAAGATATAATATGATTTGCGAAGTGTCATGTATTCCTCGTCTACACTTCAAATGAATGTAAATGCAACACTTCCTTGCTAGAAAATAGCGTCTGCAGATGTCTAGGTATCGTAGCAATAGAGTTCAAACACCTCTTAAAACGAGATATTGCATATCATATTTTTGTTTCATGATAAGATATAATATTCATTGCGAAGTGTTATGCATTCCTCGTCTACGATTCAAATGAACGTAAATGCGACACTTCCATGCAAGGAAATTGAGTTTGCAGATGGCTACGTATCGTAGCAATGGAGTTCTAATGCTTCTTAAAACGCGATATCGCATCTCATTTCTATGTTTCATGGTAAGATATAATATGATTTGCGAAGTGTCATGTATTCCTCGTCTACACTTCAAATGAATGTAAATGCGGCACTTCCTAGCTGGGAAATAGCGTTTGCAGATGTCTAGGTATTGTAGCAATAGAGTTAAAATGCTTCTTAAAACGAGATATTGCATCTCATATCTATGTTTCATGATAAGATATAATATTCATTGCGAAGTGTTATGCATTCCTCGTATACGATTCAAATGATTGTAAATGCGACACTTCCTTGCAATTAAATAGCGTTTTCAGTTGTCTACGTATCGTAGCAATAGAATTCCTATGATTCTTAAAACGCGATATCGCATCTGATTTCTATGGTTCATGGTAAGATATAATATGATTTGCGAAGTGTTATGTATTCCTCGTCTACACTTCAAATGAATGTTAATGCGACACTTCCTTGCAAGGAAAGAGCGTTTGCAGATGTCTACGTATCGTAGCAATAGAGTTCTTATGATTCTTAAAACCGCGATATCGCATCTCATTTCTATGTTTCATGGTAAGATATAAAATGATTTGCGAAGTGTTATGTACTCCTCGTCTACACTTCAAATGAATGTAAATGCGACACTTCCTTGCAAGGAAATAGCGTTTGCAAATGTCTACCTATCGTAGCAATAGAGTTCTTATGATTCTTAAAACGCGATATCGCATCTCATTTCCATGTTTCATGGTAAGATATAATATGATTTGCGGAGTGTCATGTATTCCTCGTCTACACTTCAAATGAATGTAAATGCGACACTTCCTTGCTGGGAAATAGCGTCTGCAGATGCCTAGGTATCGTAGCGATAGAGTTCTAATGCATCTTAAAACGCGATATCGCATCTCATTTCTATGTTTCATGGTAAGATATAATATGATTTGCGAAGTGTCATGTATTCCTCGTCTACACTTCAAATGAATGTAAATGCGACACTTCCTTGCTGGGAAATAGCGTCTGCAGATGCCTAGGTATCGTAGCGATAGAGTTCTAATGCTTCTTAAAACGCGATATCGCATCTCATTTCTATGTTTCATGGTAAGATATAATATGATTTGCGAAGTGTTATGTATTCCTCGTCTACACTTCAAATGAATGTGAATGCGACACTTCCTCGCTAGGAAAGAGCGTTTGCAGATGTCTAGGTATCGTAGTAATAGAGTTCTTATGATTCTTAAAACGCGATATCGCAACTCATTCCTATGTTTCATGGTAAGATATAATATGATTTGCGAAGTGTCATGTATTCCTCGTCTACACTTCAAATGAATGTAAATGCGACACTTCCTAGCAAGGAAATAGCGTTTGCAGATGTCTACGTATCGTAGCAATAGATTTCTAATGCTTCTCAAAACGCGATATCGCATCTCAATTCTATGTTTCATGGTAAGATATAATATGATTTGCGAAGTGTCATGTATTCCTCGTCTACACTTCAAATGAATGTGAATGCGACACTTCCTCGCTAGGAAATAGCATTTGCAGATGTCTAGGTATCGTAGTAATAGAGTTCTTATGATTCTTAAAACGCGATATCGCATCTCATTTCTATGGTTTATGGTAAGATATAATATGATTTGCGAAGTGTCATGTATTTCTCGTCTACACTTCAAATGAATGTAAATGCGACACTTCCTTGCAAGGAAATAGCGTCTGCAGATGACTACGTATCGTAGCAATGGAGTTCTAACTCTTCTTAAAACGCGATATCGCATCTCATTTCTATGTTTCATGGTAAGATATAATATGATTTGCGAAGTGTTATGTATTCCTCGTCTACAATTCAAATGAATGTAAATGTGACACTTCCTTGCGAGGAAATAGCGTCTGCAGATGTCTAGGTATCGTATCGATAGAGTTCTAATGCTTCTTAAAACGCGATATCGCATCTCATTTCTATGTTTCATGGTAAGATATAATATGATTTGCGAAGTGACATGTATTACTCGTCTACACTTCAAATGAATGTAAATGCGACACTTCCTCGCTAGGAAATGGCGTTTGCAGGTGTCTAGGTATCGTAGTAATAGAGTTCCTATGATTCTTAAAACGCGATATCGCATCTCATTTCTATGGTTTATGGTAAGATATAATATGATTTGCGAGGTGTCATGTATTCCTCGTCTACACTTCAAATGAATGTAAATGCGACACTTCCTAGCAAGGAAATAGCGTTTGCAGATGTATACGTATCGTAGCAATAGATTTCTAATGCTTCTCAAAACGCGATATCGCATCTCAATTCTATGTTTCATGGTAAGATATAATATGATTTGCGAAATGTCATGTATTTCTCGTCTACACTTCAAACGAATGTAAATGCTATACTTCCTTGCAATTAAATAGCGTTTGCAGATGTCTACGTATCGAAGCAATAGAGTTCAAATGCTTCTTGAAACGAGATATTGCATCTCATATCTATGTTTCATGATAAGATATAATATTCATTGCGAAGTGTTATGCATTCCTCGTCTACGATTCAACTGAGTGTAAATGCGACATTTCCTTGCAAGGAAATAGCGTTTGCGGTTGTCTACGTATCGTAGCAATAGAGTTCTTATGATTCTTAAAACGCGATATCGCATCCCATTTCTATGTTTCATGGTAAGATATAATATGATTTGCGAAGTGTTATGTATTCCTCGTCTACACTTCAAATGAATGTGAATGCGACACTTCCTCGCTAGGAAATAGCGTTTGCAGATGTCTACGTATCGTAGCAATAGAGTTCTTATGATTCTTAAAACGCGATATCGCATCTCATTTCTATGTTTTATGGTAAGATATAATATGATTTGCGAAGTGTTATGTATTCCTCGTCTACACTTCAAACGAATGTAAATGCGACACTTCCTTGCAAAGAAATAGCGTTTGCAGATGTCTACGTATCGTAGCAATAGATTTCTAATGCTTCTTAAAACGCGATATCGCATCTCATTTCTATGTTTCATGGTAAGATATAATATGATTTGCGAAGTGTCATGTATTCCTCGTCTACACTTCAAGCGAATGTAAATGCGACACTTCCTTGCAAAGAAATAGCGTTTGCAGATGTCTACGTATCGTAGCAATAGATTTCTAATGCTTCTTAAAACGCGATATCGCATCTCATTTCCATGTTTCATGGTAAGATATAATATGATTTGCGGAGTGTCATGTATTCCTCGTCTACACTTCAAATGAATGTAAATGCGACACTTCCTCGCTAGGAAAGAGCGTTTGCAGATGTCTAGGTATCGTAGTAATAGAGTTCTTATGATTCTTAAAACGCGATATCGCAACTCATTCCTATGTTTCATGGTAAGATATAATATGATTTGCGAAGTGTCATGTATTCCTCGTCTACACTTCAAATGAATGTAAATGCGACACTTCCTAGCAAGGAAATAGCGTTTGCAGATGTCTACGTATCGTAGCAATAGATTTCTAATGCTTCTCAAAACGCGATATCGCATCTCAATTCTATGTTTCATGGTAAGATATAATATGATTTGCGAAGTGTCATGTATTCCTCGTCTACACTTCAAATGAATGTGAATGCGACACTTCCTCGCTAGGAAATAGCGTTTGCAGATGTCTAGGTATCGTAGTAATAGAGTTCTTATGATTCTTAAAACGCGATATCGCATCTCATTTCTATGGTTTATGGTAAGATATAATATGATTTGCGAAGTGTCATGTATTTCTCGTCTACACTTCAAATGAATGTAAATGCGACACTTCCTTGCAAGGAAATAGCGTCTGCAGATGACTACGTATCGTAGCAATGGAGTTCTAACTCTTCTTAAAACGCGATATCGCATCTCATTTCTATGTTTCATGGTAAGATATAATATGATTTGCGAAGTGTTATGTATTCCTCGTCTACAATTCAAATGAATGTAAATGTGACACTTCCTTGCTAGGAAATAGCGTCTGCAGATGTCTAGGTATCGTATCGATAGAGTTCTAATGCTTCTTAAAACGCGATATCGCATCTCATTTCTATGTTTCATGGTAAGATATAATATGATTTGCGAAGTGTTATATATTCCTCGTCTACACTTCAAATGAATGTGAATGCGACACCTCCTCGCTAGGAAATAGCGCTTGCAGATGTCTACGTATCATAGCAATAGTGTTCTTATGATTCTTAAAACGCGATATCGTATCTCATTTCTATGTTTAATGGTAAGATATAATATGATCTGCGAAGTGTCATGTATTCCTCGTCTACGATTCAAATGAACGTAAATGCGACACTTCCTTGCAAGGAAATAGCGTTTGCAGATGTCTACGTATCGTAGCAATGGAGTTCTTATGATACTTAAAACGCGATATCACGTCTCATTTCTATGTTTCATGGTAAGATATAATATGATTTGCGAAGTGTTATGTATTCCTCGTCTACGATTCAAATGAACGTAAATGCGACACTTCCTTGCAAGGAAATAGCGTTTGCAGATGTCTACGTATCGTAGCAATGGAGTTCTTATGATACTTAAAACGCGATATCGCATCTCATTTCCATGTTTCATGGTAAGATATAATATGATTTGCGAAGTGTCATGTATTCCTCGTCTACACTTCAAATGAATGTAAATGCGACACTTCCTTGCTGGGAAATAGCGTCTGCAGATGCCTAGGTATCGTAGCGATAGAGTTCTATTGCTTCTTAAAACGCGATATCGCATCTCATTTCTATGTTTCATGGTAAGATATAATATGATTTGCGAAGTGTTATGTATTCCTCGTCTACACTTCAAATGAATGTGAATGCGACACTTCCTCGCTAGGAAAGAGCGTTTGCAGATGTCTAGGTATCGTAGTAATAGAGTTCTTATGATTCTTAAAACGCGATATCGCAACTCATTTCCATGTTTCATGGTAAGATATAATATGATTTGCGAAGTGACATGTATTACTCGTCTACACTTCAAATGAATGTAAATGCGACACTTCCTCGCTAGGAAATAGCGTTTGCAGGTGTCTAGGTATCGTAGTAATAGAGTTCCTATGATTCTTAAAACGCGATATCGCATCTCATTTCTATGGTTTATGGTAAGATATAATATGATTTGCGAGGTGTCATGTATTCCTCGTCTACACTTCAAATGAATGTAAATGCGACACTTCCTAGCAAGGAAATAGCGTTTGCAGATGTCTACGTATCGTAGCAATAGATTTCTAATGCTTCTCAAAACGCGATATCGCATCTCAATTCTATGCTTCATGGTAAGATATAATATGATTTGCGAAGTGTCATGTATTCCTCGTCTACACTTCAAATGAATGTGAATGCGACACTTCCTCGCTAGGAAATAGCGTTTGCAGATGTCTAGGTATCGTAGTAATAGAGTTCTTATGATTCTTAAAACGCGATATCGCATCTCATTTCTATGGTTTATGGTAAGATATAATATGATTTGCGAAGTGTCATGTATTTCTCGTCTACACTTCAAATGAATGTAAATGCGACACTTCCTTGCAAGGAAATAGCGTCTGCAGATGACTACGTATCGTAGCAATGGAGTTCTAACTCTTCTTAAAACGCGATATCGCATCTCATTTCTATGTTTCATGGTAAGATATAATATGATTTGCGAAGTGTTATGTATTCCTCGTCTACACTTCATATGAATGTAAAAGCGACTCTTCCTTGCAAGGAAATAGGGTTTGCAAATGTCTACCTATCGTAGCAATAGAGTTCTTATGATTCTTAAAACGCGATATCGCATCTCATTTCTATGTTTCATGGTAAGATATAATATGATTTGCGAAGTGTCATGCATTCCTCGTCTACACTTCAAATGAATGTAAATGCGACACTTCCTAGCAAGGAAATAGCGTTTGCAGATGTCTACGTATCGTAGCAATAGATTTCTAATGCTTCTTAAAAAGCGATATCGCATCTCATTTCTATGGTTCATGGTAAGATGTAATATGATTTGCGAAGTGTCATGTATTCCTCGTCTACACTTCAAATGAATGTAAATGCAACACTTCCTTGCTAGAAAATAGCGTCTGCAGATGTCTAGGTATCGTAGCAATAGTGTTCTTATGATTCTTAAAACGCGATATCCTATCTCATTTCTATGTTTCATGGTAAGATATAATATGATTTGCGAAGTGTTATGTATTCCTCGTCTACAATTCAAATGAATGTAAATGCGACACTTCCTTGCTAGGAAATAGCGACTGCAGATGTCTAGGTATCGTAGCGATAGAGTTCTAATGCTTCTTAAAACGCGATATCGCATCTCATTTCTATGTTTCATGGTAAGATATAATATGATTTGCGAAGTGTTATATATTCCTCGTCTACACTTCAAATGAATGTGAATGCGACACCTCCTCGCTAGGAAATAGCGCTTGCAGATGTCTACGTATCATAGCAATAGTGTTCTTATGATTCTTAAAACGCGATATCGTATCTCATTTCTATGTTTAATGGTAAGATATAATATGATCTGCGAAGTGTCATGTATTCCTCGTCTACGATTCAAATGAACGTAAATGCGACACTTCCTTGCAAGGAAATAGCGTTTGCAGATGTCTACGTATCGTAGCAATGGAGTTCTTATGATACTTAAAACGCGATATCACGTCTCATTTCTATGTTTCATGGTAAGATATAATATGATTTGCGAAGTGTTATGTATTCCTCGTCTACGATTCAAATGAACGTAAATGCGACACTTCCTTGCAAGGAAATAGCGTTTGCAGATGTCTACGTATCGTAGCAATGGAGTTCTTATGATACTTAAAACGCGATATCGCATCTCATTTCCATGTTTCATGGTAAGATATAATATGATTTGCGAAGTGTCATGTATTCCTCGTCTACACTTCAAATGAATGTAAATGCGACACTTCCTTGCTGGGAAATAGCGTCTGCAGATGCCTAGGTATCGTAGCGATAGAGTTCTAATGCTTCTTAAAACGCGATATCGCATCTCATTTCTATGTTTCATGGTAAGATATAATATGATTTGCGAAGTGTTATGTATTCCTCGTCTACACTTCAAATGAATGTGAATGCGACACTTCCTCGCTAGGAAAGAGCGTTTGCAGATGTCTAGGTATCGTAGTAATAGAGTTCTTATGATTCTTAAAACGCGATATCGCAACTCATTTCCATGTTTCATGGTAAGATATAATATGATTTGCGAAGTGACATGTATTACTCGTCTACACTTCAAATGAATGTAAATGCGACACTTCCTCGCTAGGAAATAGCGTTTGCAGGTGTCTAGGTATCGTAGTAATAGAGTTCCTATGATTCTTAAAACGCGATATCGCATCTCATTTCTATGGTTTATGGTAAGATATAATATGATTTGCGAGGTGTCATGTATTCCTCGTCTACACTTCAAATGAATGTAAATGCGACACTTCCTAGCAAGGAAATAGCGTTTGCAGATGTCTACGTATCGTAGCAATAGATTTCTAATGCTTCTCAAAACGCGATATCGCATCTCAATTCTATGCTTCATGGTAAGATATAATATGATTTGCGAAGTGTCATGTATTCCTCGTCTACACTTCAAATGAATGTGAATGCGACACTTCCTCGCTAGGAAATAGCGTTTGCAGATGTCTAGGTATCGTAGTAATAGAGTTCTTATGATTCTTAAAACGCGATATCGCATCTCATTTCTATGGTTTATGGTAGGATATAATATGATTTGCGAAGTGTCATGTATTTCTCGTCTACACTTCAAATGAATGTAAATGCGACACTTCCTTGCAAGGAAATAGCGTCTGCAGATGACTACGTATCGTAGCAATGGAGTTCTAACTCTTCTTAAAACGCGATATCGCATCTCATTTCTATGTTTCATGGTAAGATATAATATGATTTGCGAAGTGTTATGTACTCCTCGTCTACACTTCAAATGAATGTAAATGCGACACTTCCTTGAAAGGAAATAGCGTCTGCAGATGTCCAGGTATCGTAGCGATAGTGTTCTAATGCTTCTTAAAACGCGATATCGCATCTCATTTCTATGTTTCATGGTAAGATATAATATGATTTGCGAAGTGTTATGTATTCCTCGTCTACACTTCATATGATTGTAAATGCGACACTTCCTTGCAAAGAAATAGCGTTTGCAGATGTCTACGTATCGTAGCAATAGATATCTAATGCTTCTTAAAATGCGATATCGCATCTCATTTCTATGGTTGACGGTAAGATGTAATATGATTTGCGATGTGTCATGTATTCCTCGTCTACACTTCATATGAATGTAAAAGCGACACTTCCTTGCAAGGAAATAGCGTTTGCAAATGTCTACCTATCGTAGCAATAGAGTTCTTATGATTCTTAAAACGCGATATCGCATCTCATTTCCATGTTTCATGGTAAGATATAATATGGTTTGCGGAGTGTCATGTATTCCTCGTCTACACTTCAAATGAATGTAAATGCGACACTTCCTTGCTGGGAAATAGCGTCGGCAGATGCCTAGGTATCGTAGCGATAGAGTTCTAATGCTTCTTAAAACGCGATATCGCATCTCATTTCTATGTTTCATGGTAAGATATAATATGATTTGCGAAGTGTTATGTATTCCTCGTCCACGATTCAAATGAACGTAAATGCGACACTTCCTTGCAAGGAAATAGCGTTTGCAGATGTCTACGTATCGTAGCAATGGAGTTCTTATGATACTTAAAACGCGATATCGCATCTCATTTCTATGTTTCATGGTAAGATATAATATGATTTGCGAAGTGTTATGTATTCCTCGTCTACAATTCGAATGAATGTAAATGTGACACTTCCTTGCTAGGAAATAGCGTCTGCAGATGTCTAGGTATCGTATCGATAGAGTTCTAATGCTTCTTAAAACGCGATATCGCATCTCATTTCTATGTTTCATGGTAAAATTTAATATGATTTGCGAAGTGTTATGTATTCCTCGTCTACACTTCAAATGAATGTGAATGCTACACTTCCTCGCTAGGAAATAGCGCTTGCAGATGTCTACGTATCATAGCAATAGTGTTCTTATGATTCTTAAAACGCGATATCGTATCTCATTTCTATGTTTAATGGTAAGATATAATATGATCTGTGAAGTGTCATGTATTCCTCGTCTACGATTCAAATGAACGTAAATGCGACACTTCCTTGCAAGGAAATAGCGTTTGCAGATGTCTACGTATCGTAGCAATGGAGTTCTTATGATACTTAAAACGCGATATCGCGTCCCAATTCTATGTTTCATGGTAAGATATAATATGATTTGCGAAGTGTTATGTATTCCTCGTCTACGATTCAAATGAACGTAAATGCGACACTTCCTTGCAAGGAAATAGCGTTTGCAGATGTCTACGTATCGTAACAATGGAGTTCTTATGATACTTAAAACGCGATATCGCATCTCATTTCCATGTTTCATGGTAAGATATAATATGATTTGCGAAGTGTCATGTATTCCTCGTCTACACTTCAAATGAATGTAAATGCGACACTTCCTTGCTGGGAAATAGCGTCTGCAGATGCCTAGGTATCGTAGCGATAGAGTTCTAATGCTTCTTAAAACGCGATATCGCATCTCATTTCTATGTTTCATGGTAAGATATAATATGATTTGCGAAGTGTTATGTGTTCCTCGTCTACACTTCATATGAATGTAAAAGCGACACTTCCTTGCAAGGTAATAGCGTTTGCAAATGTCTACCTATCGTAGCAATAGAGTTCTTATGATTCTCAAAACGCGATTTCGCATCTCATTTCTATGTTTCATGGTAAGATGTAATATGATTTGCGAAGTGTCATGTATTCCTCGTCTACACTTCAAATGAATGTAAATGCGATACTTCCTAGCAAGGAAATAGCGTTTGCAGATGTCTACGTATCGTAGCAATAGAATTCTTATGATTCTTAAAACGCGATATCGCATCTCATTTCTATGGTTTATGGTAAGATATAATATGATTTGCGAAGTGTCATGTATTCCTCGTCTACACTTCAAATGAATGTGAATGCGACACTTCCTCGCTAGGAAATAGCGTTTGCAGATGTCTACGTATCGTAGCAATAGAGTTCTTATGATTCTTAAAACGCGATATCGCATCTCATTTCTAGGTTTTATGGTAAGATATAATATGATTTGCGAAGTGTTATGTATTCCTCGTCTACACTTCAAAGGAATGTAAATGCGACACTTCCTTGCAAAGAAATAGCGTTTGCAGATGTCTACGTATCGTAGCAATAGATTTCTAATGCTTCTTAAAACGCGATATCGCATCTCATTTCTATGTTTCATGGTAAGATATAATATGATTTGCGAAATGTCATGTATTCCTCGTCTACACTTCAAACGAATGTAAATGCGATACTTCCTTGCAATTAAATAGCGTTTGCAGATGTCTACGTATCGAAGCAATAGAGTTCAAATGCTTCTTGAAACGAGATATTGCATCTCATATCTATGTTTCATGATAAGATATAATATTCATTGCGAAGTGTTATGCATTCCTCGTCTACGATTCAACTGAGTGTAAATGCGACATTTCCTTGCAAGGAAATAGCGTTTGCGGTTGTCTACGTATCGTAGCAATAGAGTTCTTATGATTCTTAAAACGCGATATCGCATCCCATTTCTATGTTTCATGGTAAGATATAATATGATTTGCGAAGTGTTATGTATACCTCGTCTACACTTCAAATGAATGTGAATGCGACACTTCCTCGCTAGGAAATAGCGTTTGCAGATGTCTACGTATCGTAGCAATAGAGTTCTTATGATTCTTAAAACGCGATATCGCATCTCATTTCTATGTTTTATGGTAAGATATAATATGATTTGCGAAGTGTTATGTATTCCTCGTCTACACTTCAAAGGAATGTAAATGCGACACTTCCTTGCAAAGAAGTAGCGTTTGCAGATGTCTACGTATCGTAGCAATAGATTTCTAATGCTTCTTAAAACGCGATATCGCATCTCATTTCTATGTTTCATGGTAAGATATAATATGATTTGCGAAGTGTCATGTATTCCTCGTCTACACTTCAAGCGAATGTAAATGCGATATTTCCTTGCAATTAAATAGCGTTTGCAGATGTCTACGTATCGAAGCAATAGAGTTCAAATGCTTCTTAAAACGAGATATTGCATCTCATATCTATGTTTCATGATAAGATATAATATTCATTGCGAAGTGTTATGCATTCCTCGTCTACGATTCAAATGAGTGTAAATGCGACAATTCCTTGCAAGGAAATAGCGGTTGCAGATGTCTACGTATCGTAGCAATAGAGTTCTTATGATTCTTAAAACGCGATATCGAATCTCATTTCTATGTTTCATGGCAAGATATAATGTGATTTGCGAAGTGTTATGCATTCCTCGTCTACGATTCAAATGTATGTAAATGCGACACTTCCTTGCAAGGAAATAGCGTTTGCTGATGTCTACCTATCGTAGCAATAGAGTTCTAATGCTTCTTAAAACGCGATATCGCATCTCATTTCTATGTTTCATGGTAAGATATAATATGATTTGCGAAGTGTTATGTATTCCTCGTCTACACTTCATATGAATGTAAATGCGACTCTTCCTTGCAAAGAAATAGCGTTTGCAGATGTCTACGTATCGTAGCAATAGAGTTCTTATGATTCTTAAAACGCGATATCGAATCTCATTTCTATGTTTCATGGCAAGATATAATATGATTTGCGGAGTGTTATGTATTTCACGTCTACACTTCAAATGAATGTAAAAGCGACTCTTCCTTGCTAGGAAATAGCGTTTGCAGATGTCTACCTATCGTAGCAATAGAGTTCTTATGATTCTCAAAACGCGATATCGCAACTCATTTCTATGTTTCATGGTAAGAAATAATATGATTTGCGATGTGTTATGTATTCCTAGTCTACACTACAAATGAATGTGAATGCGACACTTCCCTCGCTAGGAATAGCGTTTGCAGATGTCTACGTATCGTAGCAATAGTGATCTTATGATTCTTAAAACGCGATATCGCATCTCATTTCTATGTTTCATGGTAAGATATAATATGATTTGCGAAGTGTTATGTATTCCTCGTCTACACTTCAAGTGAAATGTAAATGCGACACTTCCTTGCTAGGAAATAGCGCCTGCAGATGTCTAGGTATCGTAGCGATAGATTTCTAATGCTACTTAAAACGCGATATCGCATCTCATTTCTATGTTTCATGGTAAGATATAATATGATTTGCGAAGTGTTAAGTATTCCTCGTCTGCACTACAAATCAATGTAAATGCGAGACTTCCTTGCAAAGAAATAGCGTTTGCAGATGTCTACGTATCGTAGCAATAGATATCTAATGCTTCTTAAAACGCGATATCGCATCTCATTTCTATGTTTCATGGTAAGATATAATATGATTTGCGAAGTGCAATGTATTCCTCGTCTACACTTCAAATGAATGTAAATGCGACACTTCCTTGTTAGGAAATAGCGTCTGCAGATGTCTAGGTATCGTAGCAATAGAGTTCAAATGCTTCTTAAAACGAGATATTGCATTTCATATTTTTGGTTTCATGATAAGATATAATATTCATTGCGAAGTGTTATGCATTCCTCGTCTACGATTCAAATGAGCGTAAATGCGACACTTCCTTGCAAGGAAACAGCGTTTGCAGATGTCTACGTATCGTAGCAATGGAGTTCTTACGATACTTAAAACGCGATATCGCATCTCATTTCTATGTTTCATGGTAAGAAATAATATGATTTGCGAACTGTTATGTATTCCTCGTCTACACTTCAAATGAATGAAAATGCGACACTTCCTTGCAAGGAAATAACGTCTGCAGATGTCTACGTATCGCAGCAATAGAGTTCTTATGATTCTTGGAAACGCGATATCGCATCTTATTTCTATGGTTTATGGTAAGATATAATATGATTTGCGAAGTGTCATGTATTCCTCGTCTACACTTCATATGAATGTAAATGCGACACTTCCTTGCAAGGAAATAGCGTTTGCAGATGTCTACCTATCGTAGCAATAGAGTTCTAGTGCTTCTTAAAACGCGATATTGCATCTCATAATCTATGTTTCATGATAAGATATAATATTCATTGAGAAGTGTTATGCATTCCTCGTCTACGATTCAAATGAATGTAAATGCGACACTTCCTTGCCAGGAAATAGCGTTTGCAGATGTCTACGTATCGTAGCAATGGAGTTCTTATGATACCTAAAACCCGATATCGCATCTCATTTCTATGTTTCATGGTAAGATATAATATGATTTGCGAAGTGTCATGTATTCCTCGTCTACACTTCATATGAATGTAAATGCGACACTTCCTTGCAAGGAAATAGCGTTTGCAGATGTCTACCTATCGTAGCAATAGAGTTCTAGTGCTTCTTAAAACGCGATATTGCATCTCATATCTATGTTTCATGATAAGATATAATATTCATTGAGAAGTGTTATGCATTCCTCGTCTACGATTCAAATGAATGTAAATGCGACACATCCTTGCCAGGAAATAGCGTTTGCAGATGTATACGTATCGTAGCAATGGAGTTCTTATGATACTTAAAACCCGATATCGCATCTCATTTCTATGTTTCATGGTAAAATATAATATGATTAGCGAGGTGTCATGTATTCCTCGTCTACACTTCAAATGAATGTAAATGCGACACTTCCTTGCTAGGAAATAGCGTCTGCAGATGTCTAGGTATCGTAACAATAGAGTTCAAATGCTTCTTAAAACTAGATATTGCATCTCATATCTATGTTTCATGATAAGATATAATATACATTGCGAAGTGTAATGCATTCCTCGTATACGATTCAAATGAATGTAAATGCGACACTTCCTTGCAAAGAAATAGCGTTTGCAGATGTCTGCGTATCGTAGCAATAGATTTCTAATGCTTCTTAAAATGCGATATCGCATCCCATTTCTATGTTTCATGGTAAGATATAATATGATTTGCGAAGTGTCATGTATTCCTCGTCTACACTTCAAACTAATGTAAATGCGATACTTCCTTGCAATTAAATAGAGTTTGCAGATGTCTACGTATCGTAGCAATAGATTTCTAATGCTTCTTAAAACGCGATAACGCATTTCATTTCTATGTTTCATGGTAAGATATAATATGATTTGCGAAGTGTTATGTATTCCTCGTATACGATTCAAATGAATGTAAATGCGACACTTCCTTGCAAGGAAATAGCGTTTGCAGATGTCTACGCATCGTAGCAATAGAGTTCTTATGATTCTTAAAACGCAATATCGTATCTCATTTCTATGTTTCATGGTAAGATATAATATGATTTGCGAAGTGTCATGTATTCCTCGTCTACACTTCAAATGAATGTAAATGCGACACTTCCTTGCAAGAAAATAGCGTTTGCAGATGTCTACCTATCGTAGCAATAGGGTTCTAATGCTTCATAAAACGCGATATCGCATCTCATTTCTTTGTTTCATGGTAAGATATAATATGATTTGCGAAGTGTTTTGTATTCCTCGTCTACACTTCAAATGAATGTAAATGCGACACTTCCTTGCAAAGAAATAGCGTTTGCAGATGTCTACGTATCGTAGCAATAGATTTCTAATGCTTCTTAAAACGCGATAACGCATCTCATTTCTATGTTTCATGGTAAGATATAATATGATTTGCGAAGTGTTATGCATTCCTCGTATAGGATTCAAATGAATGTAAATGCGACACTTCCTTGGAAGGAAATAGCGTTTGCAGATGTCTACGCATCGTAGCAATAGAGTTCTTATGATTCTTAAAACGTAATACCGCATCTCATTTCTATGTTTCATGGTAAGATATAATATGATTTGCGAAGTGTCATGTATTCCTCGTCTACACTTCAAATGAATGTAAATGCGTCACTTCTTTGCTAGGAAATGGCGTCTGCAGATATCTAGGTATCGTAGCAATAGAGTTCAAATGCTTCTTAAAACGAGATATTGCATCTCATATCTATGTTTCATGATAAGATATAATATTCATTGCGAAGTGTTATGCATTCCTCGTATACGATTCAAATGAATGCAAATGCGACACTTCCTTGCAAGGAAATAGCGTTTGCAGATGTCTACCTATCGTAGCAATACAGTTCTAGTGCTTCTTAAAACGCGATATTGCAGCTCATATCTATGTTTCATGATAAGATATAATATTCATTGAGAAGTGTTATGCATTCCTCGTCTACGATTCAAATGAATGTAAATGCGACACTTCCTTGCTAGGAAATAGCGTCTGCAGATGTCTAGGTATCGTAGCAATAGATTTCTAATGCTTCTTAAAATGCGATATCGCATCCCATTTCTATGTTTCATGGTAAGATATAATATGATTTGCGAAGTGTCATGTATTCCTCGTCTACACTTCAAACGAATGTAAATGCGATACTTCCTTGCAATTAAATAGAGTTTGCAGATGTCTACGTATCGAAGCAATAGTGTTCAAATGCTTCTTAAAACGAGATATTGCATCTCATATCTATGTTTCATGATAAGATATAATATTCATTGCGAAGTGTTATGCATTCCTCGTCTACGATTCAAATGAGTGTAAATGCGACACTTCCTTGCAAGGAAATAGCGTTTGCAGATGTCTACCTGTCGTAGCAATAGAGTTCTAATACTTCTTAAAACGCGATATCGCATCTCATTTCTATGATTCATGGTAAGATATAATATGATTTGCGAAGTGTTATGTATTCCTCGTCTACACTTCAAATGAATGTAAATGCGACTCTTCCTTGCAAAGAAATAGCGTTTGCAGATGTCTACGTATCGTAGCAATAGATTTCTAATGCTTCTTAAAACGCGATATCGCATCTCATTTCTATGTTTCATGGTAAGATATAATATGATTTCCGAATAGTTATTTATTCCTCGTCTACACTTCAAATGAATGTAAAGGCGACACTTCCTTGCAAGGAAATAGCGTTTGCAGATGTCTACCTGTCGTAGCAATAGAGTTCTAATGCTTCTTAAAACGCGATATCGCATCTCATTTCTATGTTTCATGGTAAGATATAATATGATTTGCGAAGTGTTATGTATTTCTCGTCTACACTTCAAATGAATGTAAATGCGACACTTCTATGCAAGGAAATAGCGTTTGCAGATTCCTACGTATCGTAGCAATAGATTTCTAATGCTTCTTAAAACGCGATATCGCATCTCATTTCTATGTTTCATGGTAAGATATAATATGATTTGCGAAGTGTTATGAATTCCTCGTCTACACTTCAAATGAATGTAAATGCGACACTTCCTTGCAAAGAAATAGCGTTTGCAGATGTCTACGTATCGTAGCAATAGATTACTAATGCTACTTAAAACGCGATATCGCATCTCATTTCTATGTTTCATGGTAAGATATAATATGATTGGCGAACTCTTATGTATTCCACGTCTACACTTCAAATGAATGTAAATGCGACACTTCTTTGCTAGGAAATAGCGTCTGCAGATGTCTAGGTATCGTAGCAATAGAGTTCAAATGCTTCTTAAAACGAGATATTGCATCCCATTTCTATGTTTCATGGTAAGATATAATATGATTTGCGAAGTGTCATGTATTCCTCGTCTACACTTCAAACGAATGTAAATGCGATACTTCCTTGCAATTAAATAGAGTTTGCAGATGTCTACGTATCGAAGCAATAGTGTTCAAATGTTTCTTAAAACGAGATATTGCATCTCATATCTATGTTTCATGATAAGATATAATATTCATTGCGAAGTGTTATGCATTCCTCGTCTACGATTCAAATGAGTGTAAATGCGACACTTCCTTGCAAGGAAATAGCGTTTGCAGATGTCTACGTATCGTAGCAATAGAGTTCTTATGATTCTTAAAACGCGATATCGAATCTCATTTCTATGTTTCATGGCAAGAAATAATGTGATTTGCGAAGTGTTATGCATTCCTCGTCTACGATTCAAATGAATGTAAATGCGACACTTCCTTGCAAGAAAATAGCGTTTGCAGATGTCTACATATCGTAGCAATAGGGTTCTAATGTTTCATAAAACGCGATATCGCATCTCATTTCTTTGTTTCATGGAAAGATATAATATGATTTGCGAAGTGTTTTGTATTCCTCGTCTACACTTCAAATGAATGTAAATGCGACACTTCCTTGCAAAGAAATAGCGTTTGCAGATGTCTACGTATCGTAGCAATAGATTTCTAATGCTTCTTAAAACGCGATAACGCATCTCATTTCTATGTTTCATGGTAAGATATAATATGATTTGCGAAGTGTTATGTATTCCTCGTATACGATTCAAATGAATGTAAATGCGACACTTCCTTGCAAGGAAATAGCGTTTGCAGATGCCTACGCATCGTAGCAATAGGGTTCTTCTGATTCTGAAAACGCAATACCGCATCTCATTTCTATGTTTCATGGTAAGATATAATATGATTTGCGAAGTGTTATGCATTCCTCGTATACGATTCAAATGAATGTAAATGCGACACTTCCTTGGAAGGAAATAGCGTTTGCAGATGTCTACGCATCGTAGCAATAGAGTTCTTATGATTCTTAAAACGTAATACCGCATCTCATTTCTATGTTTCATGGTAAGATATAATATGATTTGCGAAGTGTCATGTATTCCTCGTCTACACTTCAAATGAATGTAAATGCGTCACTTCTTTGCTAGGAAATGGCGTCTGCAGATATCTAGGTATCGTAGCAATAGAGTTCAAATGCTTCTTAAAACGAGATATTGCATCTCATATCTATGTTTCATGATAAGATATAATATTCATTGCGAAGTGTTATGCATTCCTCGTATACGATTCAAATGAATGCAAATGCGACACTTCCTTGCAAGGAAATAGCGTTTGCAGATGTCTACCTATCGTAGCAATAGAGTTCTAGTGCTTCTTAAAACGCGATATTGCATCTCATATCTATGTTTCATGATAAGATATAATATTCATTGAGAAGTGTTATGCATTCCTCGTCTACGATTCAAATGAATGTAAATGCGACACTTCCTTGCTAGGAAATAGCGTCTGCAGATGTCTAGGTATCGTAGCAATAGATTTCTAATGCTTCTTAAAATGCGATATCGCATCCCATTTCTATGTTTCATGGTAAGATATAATATGATTTGCGAAGTGTCATGTATTCCTCGTCTACACTTCAAACGAATGTAAATGCGATACTTCCTTGCAATTAAATAGAGTTTGCAGATGTCTACGTATCGAAGCAATAGTGTTCAAATGCTTCTTAAAACGAGATATTGCATCTCATATCTATGTTTCATGATAAGATATAATATTCATTGCGAAGTGTTATGCATTCCTCGTCTACGATTCAAATGAGTGTAAATGCGACACTTCCTTGCAAGGAAATAGCGTTTGCAGATGTCTACGTATCGTAGCAATAGAGCTCTTATGATTCTTAAAACGCGATATCGAATCTCATTTCTATGTTTCATGGCAAGAAATAATGTGATTTGCGAAGTGTTATGCATTCCTCGTCTACGATTCAAATGAATGTAAATGCGACACTTCCTTGCAAGGAAATAGCGTTTGCAGATGTCTACCTATCGTAGCAATAGAGTTCTAATACTTCTTAAAACGCGATATCGCATCTCATTTCTATGATTCATGGTAAGATATAATATGATTTGCGAAGTGTTATGTATTCCTCGTCTACACTTCAAATGAATGTAAATGCGACTCTTCCTTGCAAAGAAATAGCGTTTGCAGATGTCTACGTATCGTAGCAATAGATTTCTAATGCTTCTTAAAACGCGATATCGCATCTCATTTCTATGTTTCATGGTAAGATATAATATGATTTGCGAATAGTTATTTATTCCTCGTCTACACTTCAAATGAATGTAAAGGCGACACTTCCTTGCAAGGAAATAGCGTTTGCAGATGTCTACCTGTCGTAGCAATAGAGTTCTAATGCTTCTTAAAACGCGATATCGCATCTCATTTCTATGTTTCATGGTAAGATATAATATGATTTGCGAATAGTTATTTATTCCTCGTCTACACTTCAAATGAATGTAAAGGGGACACTTCCTTGCAAGGAAATAGCGTTTGCAGATGTCTACCTGTCGTAGCAATAGAGTTCTAATGCTTCTTAAAACGCGATATCGCATCTCATTTCTATGTTTCATGGTAAGATATAATATGATTTGCGAAGTGTTATGTATTTCTCGTCTACACTTCAAATGAATGTAAATGCGACACTTCCATGCAAGGAAATAGCGTTTGCAGATTCCTACGTATCGTAGCAATAGATTTCTAATGCTTCTTAAAACGCGATATCGCATCTCATTTCTATGTTTCATGGTAAGATATAATATGATTTGCGAAGTGTTATGAATTCCTCGTCTACACTTCAAATGAATGTAAATGCGACACTTCCTTGCAAAGAAATAGCGTTTGCAGATGTCTACGTATCGTAGCAATAGATTACTAATGCTACTTAAAACGCGATATCGCATCTCATTTCTATGTTTCATGGTAAGATATAATATGATTGGCGAACTCTTATGTATTCCACGTCTACACTTCAAATGAATGTAAATGCGACACTTCTTTGCTAGGAAATAGCGTCTGCAGATGTCTAGGTATCGTAGCAATAGAGTTCAAATGCTTCTTAAAACGAGATATTGCATCCCATTTCTATGTTTCATGGTAAGATATAATATGATTTGCGAAGTGTCATGTATTCCTCGTCTACACTTCAAACGAATGTAAATGCGATACTTCCTTGCAATTAAATAGAGTTTGCAGATGTCTACGTATCGAAGCAATAGTGTTCAAATGTTTCTTAAAACGAGATATTGCATCTCATATCTATGTTTCATGATAAGATATAATATTCATTGCGAAGTGTTATGCATTCCTCGTCTACGATTCAAATGAGTGTAAATGCGACACTTCCTTGCAAGGAAATAGCGTTTGCAGATGTCTACGTATCGTAGCAATAGAGTTCTTATGATTCTTAAAACGCGATATCGAATCTCATTTCTATGTTTCATGGCAAGAAATAATGTGATTTGCGAAGTGTTATGCATTCCTCGTCTACGATTCAAATGAATGTAAATGCGACACTTCCTTGCAAGAAAATAGCGTTTGCAGATGTCTACCTATCGTAGCAATAGGGTTCTAATGTTTCATAAAACGCGATATCGCATCTCATTTCTTTGTTTCATGGAAAGATATAATATGATTTGCGAAGTGTTTTGTATTCCTCGTCTACACTTCAAATGAATGTAAATGCGACACTTCCTTGCAAGAAAATAGCGTTTGCAGATGCCTACGCATCGTAGCAATAGAGTTCTTCTGATTCTGAAAACGCAATACCGCATCTCATTTCTATGTTTCATGGTAAGATATAATATGATTTGCGAAGTGTTATGCATTCCTCGTATACGATTCAAATGAATGTAAATGCGACACTTCCTTGGAAGGAAATAGCGTTTGCAGATGTCTACGCATCGTAGCAATAGAGTTCTTATGATTCTTAAAACGTAATACCGCATCTCATTTCTATGTTTCATGGTAAGATATAATATGATTTGCGAAGTGTCATGTATTCCTCGTCTACACTTCAAATGAATGTAAATGCGTCACTTCTTTGCTAGGAAATGGCGTCTGCAGATATCTAGGTATCGTAGCAATAGAGTTCAAATGCTTCTTAAAACGAGATATTGCATCTCATATCTATGTTTCATGATAAGATATAATATTCATTGCGAAGTGTTATGCATTCCTCGTATACGATTCAAATGAATGCAAATGCGACACTTCCTTGCAAGGAAATAGCGTTTGCAGATGTCTACCTATCGTAGCAATAGAGTTCTAGTGCTTCTTAAAACGCGATATTGCATCTCATATCTATGTTTCATGATAAGATATAATATTCATTGAGAAGTGTTATGCATTCCTCGTCTACGATTCAAATGAATGTAAATGCGACACTTCCTTGCTAGGAAATAGCGTCTGCAGATGTCTAGGTATCGTAGCGATAGTGTTCTAATGCTTCTTAAAACGCGATATCGCATCTCATTTCAATGTTTCATGGTAAGATATAATTTGATTTGCGAAGTGTTATGTATTCCTCGTCTGCACTTCAAATGAATGTAAATGCGACACTTCCTTACTAGGAAATAGCGTCTGCAGATGTCTAGGTATCGTAGCAATAGAGTTCAAATGCTTCCTAAAACGAGATATTGCATCTCATATCTATGTTTAATGATAAGATATAATATTCATTGCGAAGTGTTATGCATTCCTCGTCTACGATTCAAATGAATGTAAATGCGACACTTCCTTGCAAGGAAATAGCGTCTGCAGATGTCTAGGTATCGTAGCGATAGTGTTCTAATGCTTCTTAAAACGCGATATCGCATCTCATTTCTATGTTTCATGGTAAGATATAATATGATTCGCGAAGTGTTATGCATTCCTCGTATACGATTCAAATGAATGTAAATGCGACACTTCCCTGCAAGGAATTAGCGTTTGCAGATGTCTACGTATCGTAGCAATAGATTTCTAATGCTTCTTAAAACGCGATATCGCATCTCATTTCTATGTTTCATGGTAAGATATAATATGATTTGCGAAGTGTTATGTATTCCTCGTCTACACTTCAAATGAATGTAAATGCGACACTTCCTTGCAAGGAAATAGCGTTTGCAGATGCCTACCTATCGTAGCAATAGGGTTCTAATGCTTCTTAAAACGCGATATCGCATCTCATTTCTATGTTTCATGGTAAGATATAATATGATTTGCGAAGTGTTATGTATTCCGCGTTTACACTTCAAATGAATGTGAATGCCACACTTCCTCGCTAGGAAATAGCGTTTGCAGATGTCTACGTATCGTAGCAATAGATTTCTAATGCTTCTTAAAACGCGATATCGCATCTCATTTCTATGTTTCATGGTAAGATATAATATGATTTGCGAAGTGTTATGTATTCCTCGTCTACGCTTCAAATGAATGTAAATGCGACACTTCCTTGCAAGGAAATAGCGTTTGCAGATGTCTACGTATCGTGGCAATGGGGTTCTTATGATTCTTAAAACGCGATATCGATCTCAATTTTATGTTTCATGGTAAGATATAATATGATTTGCGATGTGATATGTATTCCTCGTCTGCGATTCAAATGAATGTAAATGCGACACTTCCTTGCAAAGAAATAGCGTTTGCAGATATTTACCTATCGTAGCAATAGGGTTCTAATGCTTCTTAAAACGCGATATCGCATCTCATTTCTATGTTTCATGGTAAGATATAATATGATTTGCGAAGTGTTATGTATTCCTCGTCTACACTTCAAATGAATGTAAATGAAACCCTTCCTTGCAAAGAAATTGCGATTGCAGATGTCTACGTCTCGTAGCAATAGAGTTCTTATGATTCTTAAAACGCGATATCGCAACTCATTTCTATAGTACATGGTAAGATATAATATGATTTGCGAAGTGTTATGTATTCCTCGTCTACACTTCAAATGAAAGTAAATGCGACACTTCCTTGCAAGGAAATAGCGTTTGCAGATGTCTACGTATCGTAGCAATAGATTTCTAATGCTTCTTAAAACGCGATATCGCATCTCATTTCTATGTTTCATGGTAAGATATAATATGATTTGCGAAGTGTTATGTATTCCTCGTCTACGCTTCAAATGAATGTAAATGCGACACTTCCTTGCAAGGAAATAGCGTTTGCAGATGTCTACGTATCGTGGCAATGGGGTTCTTATGATTCTTAAAACGCGATATCGATCTCAATTTTATGTTTCATGGTAAGATATAATATGATTTGCGAAGTGATATGTATTCCTCGTCTGCACTTCAAATGATTATAAATGCGACCCTTCCTTGCAAGGAAATAGCTTTTGCAGATGTCTACGTATCGTAGCAATAGATTTCTAATGCTTCTTAAAACGCGATATCGCATCTCATTTCTATGTTTCATGGTAGGATATAATGTAATTTGCGAAATTTTATGTATTCCTCGTCTACGATTCAAATGAATGTAAATGCGACACTTCCTTGCAAAGAAATAGCGTTTGCAGATATTTACCTATCGTAGCAATAGGGTTCTAATGCTTCTTAAAACGCGATATCGCATCTCATTTCTATGTTTCATGGTAAGATATAATATGATTTGCGAAGTGTTATGTATTCCGCGTTTACACTTCAAATGAATGTGAATGCCACACTTCCTCGCTAGGAAATAGCGTTTGCAGATGTCTACGTATCGTAGCAATAGATTTCTAATGCTTCTTAAAACGCGATATCGCATCTCATTTCTATGTTTCATGGTAAGATATAATATGATTTGCGAAGTGTTATGTATTCCTCGTCTACGCTTCAAATGAATGTAAATGCGACACTTCCTTGCAAGGAAATAGCGTTTGCAGATGTCTACGTATCGTGGCAATGGGGTTCTTATGATTCTTAAAACGCGATATCGATCTCAATTTTATGTTTCATGGTAAGATATAATATGATTTGCGAAGTGATATGTATTCCTCGTCTGCACTTCAAATGATTATAAATGCGACCCTTCCTTGCTAGGAAATAGCTTTTGCAGATGTCTACGTATCGTAGCAATAGATTTCTAATGCTTCTTAAAACGCGATATCGCATCTCATTTCTATGTTTGATGGTAGGATATAATGTAATTTGCGAAGTTTTATGTATTCCTCGTCTACGATTCAAATGAATGTAAATGCGACACTTCCTTGCAAAGAAATAGCGTTTGCAGATATTTACCTATCGTAGCAATAGGGTTCTAATGCTTCTTAAAACGCGATATCGCATATCATTTCTATGTTTCATGGTAAGATATAATATGATTTGCGAAGTGTTATGTATTCCTCGTCTACACTTCAAATGAATGTAAATGAAACCCTTCCTTGCAAAGAAATTGCGATTGCAGATGTCTACGTCTCGTAGCAATAGAGTTCTTATGATTCTTAAAACGCGATATCGCAACTCATTTCTATAGTTCATGGTAAGATATAATATGATTTGCGAAGTGTTATGTATTCCTCGTCTACACTTCAAATGAAAGTAAATGCGACACTTCCTTGCAAGGAAATAGCGTTTGCAGATGTCTACGTATCGTAGCAATGGAGTTCTTATGATTCTTAAAACGCGGTATCGATCTCAATTCTATGTTTCATGGTAAGATATAATATGATTTGCGAAGTGTTATGTATTCCTCGTCTACACTTCAAATGAATGTAAATGCGACACTTCCTTGCAAGGAAATAGCGTTTGCAGATGTCTACCTATCGTAGCAATAGGGTTCTGATGCTTCTTAAAACGCGATATCGCATCTCATTTCTATGTTTCATGGTAAGATATAATATGATTTGCGAAGTGTTATGTATTCCTCGTCTACACTTCAAATGAATGTAAATGCAACGCTTCCTTGCAAAGAAATAGCGTTTGCAGATGTCTACGTATCGTAGCAATAGAGTTATTGTGATTCTTAAAACGCGATATCGCATCTCATTTCTATGGTTCATGGTATGATATAATATGATTTGCGAAGCGTTATGTATTCCTCGTCTACACTTCAAATGAATGTAAATGCGACACTTCCTTGCTAGGAAATAGCGTCTGCAGATGTCTAGGTATCGTAGCGATAGTGTTCTAATGCTTCTTAAAACGCGATATCGCTTCTCATTTCAATGTTTCATGGTAAGATATAATTTGATTTGCGAAGTGTTATGTATTCCTCGTCTGCACTTCAAATGAATGTAAATGCGACACTTCCTTACTAGGAAATAGCGTCTGCAGATGTCTAGGTATCGTAGCAATAGAGTTCAAATGCTTCCTAAAACGAGATATTGCATCTCATATCTATGTTTAATGATAAGATATAATATTCATTGCGAAGTGTTATGCATTCCTCGTCTACGATTCAAATGAATGTAAATGCGACACTTCCTTGCAAGGAAATAGCGTCTGCAGATGTCTAGGTATCGTAGCGATAGTGTTCTAATGCTTCTTAAAACGCGATATCGCATCTCATTTCTATGTTTCATGGTAAGATATAATATGATTCGCGAAGTGTTATGCATTCCTCGTATACGATTCAAATGAATGTAAATGCGACACTTCCTTGCAAGGAATTAGCGTTTGCAGATGTCTACGTATTGTAGCAATAGATTTCTAATGCTTCTTAAAACGCGATATCGCATCTCATTTCTATGTTTCATGGTAAGATATAATATGATTTGCGAAGTTTTATGTATTCCTCGTCTACACTTCAAATGAATGTAAATGCGACACTTCCTTGCAAGGAAATAGCGTTTGCAGATGCCTACCTATCGTAGCAATAGGGTTCTAATGCTTCTTAAAACGCGATATCGCATCTCATTTCTATGTTTCATGGTAAGATATAATATGATTTGCGAAGTGTTATGTATTCCGCGTTTACACTTCAAATGAATGTGAATGCCACACTTCCTCGCTAGGAAATAGCGTTTGCAGATGTCTACGTATCGTAGCAATAGATTTCTAATGCTTCTTAAAACGCGATATCGCACCTCATTTCTATGTTTCATGGTAAGATATAATATGATTTGCGATGTGTTATGTATTCCTCGTCTACGCTTCAAATGAATGTAAATGCGACACTTCCTTGCAAGGAAATAGCGTTTGCAGATGTCTACGTATCGTGGCAATGGGGTTCTTATGATTCTTAAAACGCGATATCGATCTCAATTTTATGTTTCATGGTAAGATATAATATGATTTGCGAAGTGATATGTATTCCTCGTCTGCGATTCAAATGAATGTAAATGCGACACTTCCTTGCAAAGAAATAGCGTTTGCAGATATTTACCAATCGTAGCAATAGGGTTCTAATGCTTCTTAAAACGCGATATCGCATCTCATTTCTATGTTTCATGGTAAGATATAATATGATTTGCGAAGTGTTATGTATTCCTCGTCTACACTTCAAATGAATGTAAATGAAACCCTTCCTTGCAAAGAAATTGCGATTGCAGATGTCTACGTCTCGTAGCAATAGAGTTCTTATGATTCTTAAAACGCGATATCGCAACTCATTTCTATAGTACATGGTAAGATATAATATGATTTGCGAAGTGTTATGTATTCCTCGTCTACACTTCAAATGAAAGTAAATGCGACACTTCCTTGCAAGGAAATAGCGTTTGCAGATGTCTACGTATCGTAGCAATAGATTTCTAATGCTTCTTAAAACGCGATATCGCATCTCATTTCTATGTTTCATGGTAAGATATAATATGATTTGCGAAGTGTTATGTATTCCTCGTCTACGCTTCAAATGAATGTAAATGCGACACTTCCTTGCAAGGAAATAGCGTTTGCAGATGTCTACGTATCGTGGCAATGGGGTTCTTATGATTCTTAAAACGCGATATCGATCTCAATTTTATGTTTCATGGTAAGATATAATATGATTTGCGAAGTGATATGTATTCCTCGTCTGCACTTCAAATGATTATAAATGCGACCCTTCCTTGCAAGGAAATAGCTTTTGCAGATGTCTACGTATCGTAGCAATAGATTTCTAATGCTTCTTAAAACGCGATATCGCATCTCATTTCTATGTTTCATGGTAGGATATAATGTAATTTGCGAAATTTTATGTATTCCTCGTCTACGATTCAAATGAATGTAAATGCGACACTTCCTTGCAAAGAAATAGCGTTTGCAGATATTTACCTATCGTAGCAATAGGGTTCTAATGCTACTTAAAACGCGATATCGCATCTCATTTCTATGTTTCATGGTAAGATATAATATGATTTGCGAAGTGTTATGTATTCCTCGTCTACACTTCAAATGAATGTAAATGAAACCCTTCCTTGCAAAGAAATTGCGATTGCAGATGTCTACGTCTCGTAGCAATAGAGTTCTTATGATTCTTAAAACGCGATATCGCAACTCATTTCTATAGTTCATGGTAAGATATAATATGATTTGCGAAGTGTTATGTATTCCTCGTCTACACTTCAAATGAAAGTAAATGCGACACTTCCTTGCAAGGAAATAGCGTTTGCAGATGTCTACGTATCGTAGCAATGGAGTTCTTATGATTCTTAAAACGCGGTATCGATCTCAATTCTATGTTTCATGGTAAGATATAATATGATTTGCGAAGTGTTATGTATTCCTCGTCTACACTTCAAATGAATGTAAATGCGACACTTCCTTGCAAGGAAATAGCGTTTGCAGATGTCTACCTATCGTAGCAATAGGGTTCTGATGCTTCTTAAAACGCGATATCGCATCTCATTTCTATGTTTCATGGTAAGATATAATATGATTTGCGAAGTGTTATGTATTCCTCGTCTACACTTCAAATGAATGTAAATGCAACGCTTCCTTGCAAAGAAATAGCGTTTGCAGATGTCTACGTATCGTAGCAATAGAGTTATTGTGATTCTTAAAACGCGATATCGCATCTCATTTCTATGGTTCATGGTATGATATAATATGATTTGCGAAGTGTTATGTATTCCTCGTCTACACTTCAAATGAATGTAAATGCGACACTTCCTTGCTAGGAAATAGCGTCTGCAGATGTCTAGGTATCGTAGCGATAGTGTTCTAATGCTTCTTAAAACGCGATATCGCATCTCATTTCTATGTTTCATGGTAAGATATATTATGATTCGCGAAGTGTTATGCATTCCTCGTATACGATTCAAGTGAATGTAAATGCGACACTTCCTTGCAAGGAATTAGCGTTTGCAGATGTCTACGTATCGTAGCAATAGATTTCTAATGCTTCTTAAAACGCGATATCGCATCTCATTTCTATGTTTCATGGTAAGATATAATATGATTTGCGAAGTGTTATGTATTCCTCGTCTACACTTCAAATGAATGTAAATGCGACACTTCCTTGCAAGGAAATAGCGTTTGCAGATGCCTACCTATCGTAGCAATAGGGTTCTAATGCTTCTTAAAACGCGATATCGCAACTCATTTCTATGTTTCATGGTAAGATATAATATGATTTGCGAAGTGTTATGTATTCCGCGTTTACACATCAAATGAATGTGAATGCCACACTTCCTCGCTAGGAAATAGCGTTTGCAGATGTCTACGTATCGTAGCAATAGATTTCTAATGCTTCTTAAAACGCGATATCGCATCTCATTTCTATGTTTCATGGTAAGATATAATATGATTTGCGAAGTGTTATGTATTCCTCGTCTACGCTTCAAATGAATGTAAATGCGACACTTCCTTGCAAGGAAATAGCGTTTGCAGATGTCTACGTATCGTGGCAATGGGGTTCTTATGATTCTTAAAACGCGATATCGATCTCAATTTTATGTTTCATGGTAAGATATAATATGATTTGCGAAGTGATATGTATTCCTCGTCTGCACTTCAAATGATTATAAATGCGACCCTTCCTTGCTAGGAAATAGCTTTTGCAGATGTCTACGTATCGTAGCAATAGATTTCTAATGCTTCTTAAAACGCGATATCGCATCTCATTTCTATGTTTCATGGTAGGATATAATGTAATTTGCGAAGTTTTATGTATTCCTCGTCTACGATTCAAATGAATGTAAATGCGACACTTCCTTGCAAAGAAATAGCGTTTGCAGATATTTAACTATCGTAGCAATAGGGTTCTAATGCTTCTTAAAACGCGATATCGCATCTCATTTCTATGTTTCATGGTAAGATATAATATGATTTGCGAAGTGTTATGTATTCCTCGTCTACACTTCAAATGAATGTAAATGAAACCCTTCCTTGCAAAGAAATTGCGATTGCAGATGTCTACGTCTCGTAGCAATAGAGTTCTTATGATTCTTAAAACGCGATATCGCAACTCATTTCTATAGTTCATGGTAAGATATAATATGATTTGCGAAGTGTTATGTATTCCTCGTCTACACTTCAAATGAAAGTAAATGCGACACTTCCTTGCAAGGAAATAGCGTTTGCAGATGTCTACGTATCGTAGCAATGGAGTTCTTATGATTCTTAAAACGCGGTATCGATCTCAATTCTATGTTTCATGGTAAGATATAATATGATTTGCGAAGTGTTATGTATTCCTCGTCTACACTTCAAATGACTGTAAATGCGACACTTCCTTGCAAGGAAATAGCGTTTGCAGATGTCTACCTATCGTAGCAATAGGGTTCTGATGCTTCTTAAAACGCGATATCGCATCTCATTTCTATGTTTCATGGTAAGATATAATATGATTTGCGAAGTGTTATGTATTCCTCGTCTACACTTCAAATGAATGTAAATGCAACGCTTCCTTGCAAAGAAATAGCGTTTGCAGATGTCTACGTATCGTAGCAATAGAGTTATTGTGATTCTTAAAACGCGATATCGCATCTCATTTCTATGGTTCATGGTATGATATAATATGATTTGCGAAGTGTTATGTATTCCTCGTCTACACTTCAAATGAATGTAAATGCGACACTTCCTTGCTAGGAAATAGCGTCTGCAGATGTCTAGGTATCGTAGCGATAGTGTTCTAATGCTTCTTAAAACGCGATATCGCATCTCATTTCAATGTTTCATGGTAAGATATAATTTGATTTGCGAAGTGTTATGTATTCCTCGTCTGCACTTCAAATGAATGTAAATGCGACACTTCCTTACTAGGAAATAGCGTCTGCAGATGTCTAGGTATCGTAGCAATAGAGTTCAAATGCTTCCTAAAACGAGATATCGCATCTCATATCTATGTTTAATGATAAGATATAATATTCATTGCGAAGTGTTATGCATTCCTCGTCTACGATTCAAATGAATGTAAATGCGACACTTCCTTGCAAGGAAATAGCGTCTGCAGATGTCTAGGTATCGTAGCGATAGTGTTCTAATGCTTCTTAAAACGCGATATCGCATCTCATTTCTATGTTTCATGGTAAGATATAATATGACTCGCGAAGTGTTATGCATTCCTCGTATACGATTCAAATGAATGTAAATGCGACACTTCCTTGCAAGGAATTAGCGTTTGCAGATGTCTACGTATCGTAGCAATAGATTTCTAATGCTTCTTAAAACGCGATATCGCATCTCATTTCTATGTTTCATGGTAAGATATAATATGATTTGCGAAGTGTTATGTATTCCTCGTCTACACTTCAAATGAATGTAAATGCGACACTTCCTTGCAAGGAAATAGCGTTTGCAGATGCCTACCTATCGTAGCAATAGGGTTCTAATGCTTCTTAAAACGCGATATCGCATCTCATTTCTATGTTTCATGGTAAGATATAATATGATTTGCGAAGTGTTATGTATTCCGCGTTTACACTTCAAATGAATGTGAATGCGACACTTCCTTGCAAGGAAATAGCGTTTGCAGATGTCTACGTATCGTAGCATTGGAGTTCTTATGATTCTTAAAACGCGGTATCGATCTCAATTCTATGTTTCATGGTAAGATATAATATGATTTGCGAAGTGTTATGTATTCCTCGTCTACACTTCAAATGAATGTAAATGCGACACTTCCTTGCAAGGAAATAGCGTTTCCAGATGTCTACGTATCGTAGCAACATATTTCTAATGCTACTTAAAACGCGATATCGCATCTCATTTCTATGTTTCATGGTAAGATATAATATGATTTGCGAAGTGTTATGTATTCCTCGTCTACACTTCAAATGAATGTAAATGCGACACTTCCTTGCAAGGAAATAGCGTTTGCAGATATCTACCTATCGTAGCAATAGGGTTCTAATGCTTCTTAAAAGGCGATCGCATCTCATTTCTATGTTTCATGGTAAGATATAATATGATTTGCGAAGTGTTATGTATTCCTCGTCTACGCTTCAAATGAATGTAAATGCGACACTTCCTTGCAAGGAAATAGCGTATGCAGATGTCTACCTATCGTAGCAATAGGGTTCTAATGCTTCTTAAAACGCGATATCGCATCTCATTTCTATGTTTCATGGTAAGATATAATATGATTTGCGAAGTGTTATGTATTTCCCGTCTACACTTCAAATGAATGTAAATGCGACACTTCCTTGCAAGGAAATAGCGTTTCCAGATATCTACCTATCGTAGCAATAGGGTTCTAATGCTTCTTAAAACGCGATATCGCATCTCATTTCTATGTTTCATGGTAAGATATAATATGATTTGCGAAGTGTTATGTATTCCTCGTCTACACTTCAAATGAATGTAAATGAAACGCTTCCTTGCAAAGAAATTGCGATTGCAGATGTCTACGTCTCGTAGCAATAGAGTTCTTATGATTCTTAAAACGCGATATCGCAACTCATTCCTATAGTTCATGGTAAGATATAATGTGATTTGCGAAGTGTTATATATTCCTCGTCTACACTTCAAATGAATGTAAATGCGACCCTTCCTTGCAAGGAAATAGCGTTTGCAGATGTCTACCTATCGTAGCAACAGGGTTCTAATGCTTCTTAAAACGCGATATCGCATCTCATTTCTATGTTTCATGGTAAGATATAATATGATTTGCGAAGTGTTATGTATTCCTCGTCTACACTTCAAATGAATGTAAATGCGACACTTCCTTGCAAGGAAATAGCGTATGCAGATGTCTACCTATCGTAGCAATAGGGTTCTAATGCTTCTTAAAACGCGATATCGCATCTCATTTCTATGTTTCATGGTAAGATATAATATGATTTGCGATGTGTTATGTATTCCTCGTCTACACTTCAAATGAATGTAAATGCGACACTTCCTTGCAAGGAAATAGCGTTTGCAGATATCTACCTATCGTAGCAATAGGGTTCTAATGCTTCTTAAAACGCGATATCGCATCTCATTTCTATGTTTCATGGTAAGATATAATATGATTTGCGATGTGTTATGTATTCCTCGTCTACACTTCAAATGAATGTAAATGCGACACTTCCTTGCAAGGAAATAGCGTTTGCAGATATCTACCTATCGTAGCAATAGGGTTCTAATGCTTCTTAAAACGCGATATCGCATCTCATTTCTATGTTTCATGGTAAGATATAATATGATTTGCGAAGTGTTATGTATTCCTCGTCTACACTTCAAATGAATGTAAATGCGACACTTCCTTGCAAGGAAATAGCGTTTGCAGATATCTACCTATCGTAGCAATAGGGTTCTAATGCTTCTTAAAACGCGATATCGCATCCCATTTCTATGTTTCATGGTAAGATATAATATGATTTGCGAAGTGTTATGTATTCCTCGTCTACACTTCAAATGAATGTAAATGAAACGCTTCCTTGCAAAGAAATTGCGATTGCAGATGTCTACGTCTCGTAGCAATAGAGTTCTTATGATCCTTAAAACGCGATATCGCAACTCATTTCTATAGTTCATGGTAAGATATAATATGATTTGCGAAGTGTTATGTATTCCTCGTCTACACTTCAAATGAAAGTAAATGCGACACTTCCTTGCAAGGAAATAGCGTTTGCAGATGTCTACGTATCGTAGCAATGGAGTTCTTATGATTCTTAAAACGCGGTATCGATCTCAATTCTTTGTTTCATGGTAAGATATAATATGATTTGCGAAGTGTTATGTATTCCTCGTCTACACTTCAAATGAATGTAAATGCGACACTTCCTTGCAAGGAAATAGCGTTTCCAGATGTCTACGTATCGTAGCAACAGATTTCAAATGCTCCTTAAAACGCGATATCGCATCTCATTTCTATGTTTCATGGTAAGATATAATATGATTTGCGAAGTGTTATGTATTCCTCGTCTACACTTCAAATGAATGTAAATGCGACACTTCCTTGCAAGGAAATAGCGTTTGCAGATGCCTACCTATCGTAGCAATAGGGTTCTAATGCTTCTTAAAACGCGATATCGCATCTCATTTCTATGTTTCATGGTAAGATATAATATGATTTGCGAAGTGTTATGTATTCCGCGTTTACACTTCAAATGAATGTGAATGCGACACTTCCTTGCAAGGAAATAGCGTTTGCAGATGTCTACGTATCGTAGCAATGGAGTTCTTATGATTCTTAAAACGCGGTATCGATCTCAATTCTATGTTTCATGGTAAGATATAATATGATTTGCGAAGTGTTATGTATTCCTCGTCTACACTTCAAATGAATGTAAATGCGACACTTCCTTGCAAGGAAATAGCGTTTCCAGATGTCTACGTATCGTAGCAACATATTTCTAATGCTACTTAAAACGCGATATCGCATCTCATTTCTATGTTTCATGGTAAGATATAATATGATTTGCGAAGTGTTATGTATTCCTCGTCTACACTTCAAATGAATGTAAATGCGACACTTCCTTGCAAGGAAATAGCGTTTGCAGATATCTACCTATCGTAGCAATAGGGTTCTAATGCTTCTTAAAAGGCGATCGCATCTCATTTCTATGTTTCATGGTAAGATATAATATGATTTGCGAAGTGTTATGTATTCCTCGTCTACGCTTCAAATGAATGTAAATGCGACACTTCCTTGCAAGGAAATAGCGTATGCAGATGTCTACCTATCGTAGCAATAGGGTTCTAATGCTTCTTAAAACGCGATATCGCATCTCATTTCTATGTTTCATGGTAAGATATAATATGATTTGCGAAGTGTTATGTATTTCCCGTCTACACTTCAAATGAATGTAAATGCGACACTTCCTTGCAAGGAAATAGCGTTTCCAGATATCTACCTATCGTAGCAATAGGGTTCTAATGCTTCTTAAAACGCGATATCGCATCTCATTTCTATGTTTCATGGTAAGATATAATATGATTTGCGAAGTGTTATGTATTCCTCGTCTACACTTCAAATGAATGTAAATGAAACGCTTCCTTGCAAAGAAATTGCGATTGCAGATGTCTACGTCTCGTAGCAATAGAGTTCTTATGATTCTTAAAACGCGATATCGCAACTCATTCCTATAGTTCATGGTAAGATATAATGTGATTTGCGAAGTGTTATATATTCCTCGTCTACACTTCAAATGAATGTAAATGCGACCCTTCCTTGCAAGGAAATAGCGTTTGCAGATGTCTACCTATCGTAGCAACAGGGTTCTAATGCTTCTTAAAACGCGATATCGCATCTCATTTCTATGTTTCATGGTAAGATATAATATGATTTGCGAAGTGTTATGTATTCCTCGTCTACACTTCAAATGAATGTAAATGCGACACTTCCTTGCAAGGAAATAGCGTATGCAGATGTCTACCTATCGTAGCAATAGGGTTCTAATGCTTCTTAAAACGCGATATCGCATCTCATTTCTATGTTTCATGGTAAGATATAATATGATTTGCGATGTGTTATGTATTCCTCGTCTACACTTCAAATGAATGTAAATGCGACACTTCCTTGCAAGGAAATAGCGTTTGCAGATGTCTACGTATCGTAGCAATAGAGTTATTGTGATTCTTAAAACGCGATATCGCATCTCATTTCTATGGTTCATGGTATGATATAATATGATTTGCGAAGTGTTATGTATTCCTCGTCTACACTTCAAATGAATGTAAATGCGACACTTCCTTGCTAGGAAATAGCGTCTGCAGATGTCTAGGTATCGTAGCGATAGTGTTCTAATGCTTCTTAAAACGCGATATCGCATCTCATTTCTATGTTTCATGGTAAGATATAATATGATTTGCGAAGTGTTATGTATTCCTCGTCTACACTTCAAATGAATGTAAATGAAACGCTTCCTTGCAAAGAAATTGCGATTGCAGATGTCTACGTCTCGTAGCAATAGAGTTCTTATGATCCTTAAAACGCGATATCGCAACTCATTTCTATAGTTCATGGTAAGATATAATATGATTTGCGAAGTGTTATGTATTCCTCGTCTACACTTCAAATGAAAGTAAATGCGACACTTCCTTGCAAGGAAATAGCGTTTGCAGATGTCTACGTATCGTAGCAATGGAGTTCTTATGATTCTTAAAACGCGGTATCGATCTCAATTCTATGTTTCATGGTAAGATATAATATGATTTGCGAAGTGTTATGTATTCCTCGTCTACACTTCAAATGAATGTAAATGCGACACTTCCTTGCAAGGAAATAGCGTTTCCAGATGTCTACGTATCGTAGCAACAGATTTCAAATGCTTCTTAAAACGCGATATCGCATCTCATTTCTATGTTTCATGGTAAGATATAATATGATTTGCGAAGTGTTATGTATTCCTCGTCTACACTTCAAATGAATGTAAATGCGACACTTCCTTGCAAGGAAATAGCGTTTGCAGATATCTACCTATCGTAGCAATAGGGTTCTAATGCTTCTTAAAACGCGATATCGCATCTCATTTCTATGTTTCATGGTAAGATATAATATGATTTGCGAAGTGTTATGTATTCCTCGTCTACACTTCAAATGAATGTAAATGCAACGCTTCCTTGCAAAGAAATAGCGTTTGCAGATGTCTACGTATCGTAGCAATAGAGTTATTGTGATTCTTAAAACGCGATATCGCATCTCATTTCTATGGTTCATGGTATGATATAATATGATTTGCGAAGTGTTATGTATTCCTCGTCTACACTTCAAATGAATGTAAATGCGACACTTCCTTGCTAGGAAATAGCGTCTGCAGATGTCTAGGTATCGTAGCGATAGTGTTCTAATGCTTCTTAAAACGCGATATCGCATCTCATTTCTATGTTTCATGGTAAGATATAATATGATTTGCGAAGTGTTATGTATTCCTCGTCTACACTTCAAATGAATGTAAATGAAACGCTTCCTTGCAAAGAAATTGCGATTGCAGATGTCTACGTCTCGTAGCAATAGAGTTCTTATGATTCTTAAAACGCGATATCGCAACTCATTCCTATAGTTCATGGTAAGATATAATGTGATTTGCGAAGTGTTATATATTCCTCGTCTACACTTCAAATGAATGTAAATGCGACCCTTCCTTGCAAGGAAATAGCGTTTGCAGATGTCTACCTATCGTAGCAACAGGGTTCTAATGCTTCTTAAAACGCGATATCGCATCTCATTTCTATGTTTCATGGTAAGATATAATATGATTTGCGAAGTGTTATGTATTCCTCGTCTACACTTCAAATGAATGTAAATGCGACACTTCCTTGCAAGGAAATAGCGTATGCAGATATCTACCTATCGTAGCAATAGGGTTCTAATGCTTCTTAAAACGCGATATCGCATCTCATTTCTATGTTTCATGGTAAGATATAATATGATTTGCGAAGTGTTATGTGTTCCTCGTCTACACTTCAAATGAATGTAAATGAAACGCTTCCTTGCAAAGAAATTGCGATTGCAGATGTCTACGTCTCGTAGCAATAGAGTTCTTATGATCCTTAAAACGCGATATCGCAACTCATTTCTATAGTTCATGGTAAGATATAATATGATTTGCGAAGTGTTATGTATTCCTCGTCTACACTTCAAATGAAAGTAAATGCGACACTTCCTTGCAAGGAAATAGCGTTTGCAGATGTCTACGTATCGTAGCAATGGAGTTCTTATGATTCTTAAAACGCGGTATCGATCTCAATTCTATGTTTCATGGTAAGATATAATATGATTTGCGAAGTGTTATGTATTCCTCGTCTACACTTCAAATGAATGTAAATGCGACACTTCCTTGCAAGGAAATAGCGTTTCCAGATATCTACCTATCGTAGCAATAGGGTTCTAATGCTTCTTAAAACGCGATATCGCATCTCATTTCTATGTTTCATGGTAAGATATAATATGATTTGCGAAGTGTTATGTATTCCTCGTCTACACTTCAAATGAATGTAAATGAAACGCTTCCTTGCAAAGAAATTGCGATTGCAGATGTCTACGTCTCGTAGCAATAGAGTTCTTATGATTCTTAAAACGCGATATCGCAACTCATTCCTATAGTTCATGGTAAGATATAATGTGATTTGCGAAGTGTTATATATTCCTCGTCTACACTTCAAATGAATGTAAATGCGACCCTTCCTTGCAAGGAAATAGCGTTTGCAGATGTCTACCTATCGTAGCAACAGGGTTCTAATGCTTCTTAAAACGCGATATCGCATCTCATTTCTATGTTTCATGGTAAGATATAATATGATTTGCGAAGTGTTATGTATTCCTCGTCTACACTTCAAATGAATGTAAATGCGACACTTCCTTGCAAGGAAATAGCGTATGCAGATGTCTACCTATCGTAGCAATAGGGTTCTAATGCTTCTTAAAACGCGATATCGCATCTCATTTCTATGTTTCATGGTAAGATATAATATGATTTGCGATGTGTTATGTATTCCTCGTCTACACTTCAAATGAATGTAAATGCGACACTTCCTTGCAAGGAAATAGCGTTTGCAGATGTCTACGTATCGTAGCAATAGAGTTATTGTGATTCTTAAAACGCGATATCGCATCTCATTTCTATGGTTCATGGTATGATATAATATGATTTGCGAAGTGTTATGTATTCCTCGTCTACACTTCAAATGAATGTAAATGCGACACTTCCTTGCTAGGAAATAGCGTCTGCAGATGTCTAGGTATCGTAGCGATAGTGTTCTAATGCTTCTTAAAACGCGATATCGCATCTCATTTCTATGTTTCATGGTAAGATATAATATGATTTGCGAAGTGTTATGTATTCCTCGTCTACACTTCAAATGAATGTAAATGAAACGCTTCCTTGCAAAGAAATTGCGATTGCAGATGTCTACGTCTCGTAGCAATAGAGTTCTTATGATCCTTAAAACGCGATATCGCAACTCATTTCTATAGTTCATGGTAAGATATAATATGATTTGCGAAGTGTTATGTATTCCTCGTCTACACTTCAAATGAAAGTAAATGCGACACTTCCTTGCAAGGAAATAGCGTTTGCAGATGTCTACGTATCGTAGCAATGGAGTTCTTATGATTCTTAAAACGCGGTATCGATCTCAATTCTATGTTTCATGGTAAGATATAATATGATTTGCGAAGTGTTATGTATTCCTCGTCTACACTTCAAATGAATGTAAATGCGACACTTCCTTGCAAGGAAATAGCGTTTCCAGATGTCTACGTATCGTAGCAACAGATTTCAAATGCTTCTTAAAACGCGATATCGCATCTCATTTCTATGTTTCATGGTAAGATATAATATGATTTGCGAAGTGTTATGTATTCCACGTCTACACTTCAAATGAATGTAAATGCGACACTTCCTTGCAAGGAAATAGCGTTTGCAGATATCTACCTATCGTAGCAATAGGGTTCTAATGCTTCTTAAAACGCGATATCGCATCTCATTTCTATGTTTCATGGTAAGATATAATATGATTTGCGAAGTGTTATGTATTCCTCGTCTACACTTCAAATGAATGTAAATGCAACGCTTCCTTGCAAAGAAATAGCGTTTGCAGATGTCTACGTATCGTAGCAATAGAGTTATTGTGATTCTTAAAACGCGATATCGCATCTCATTTCTATGGTTCATGGTATGATATAATATGATTTGCGAAGTGTTATGTATTCCTCGTCTACACTTCAAATGAATGTAAATGCGACACTTCCTTGCTAGGAAATAGCGTCTGCAGATGTCTAGGTATCGTAGCGATAGTGTTCTAATGCTTCTTAAAACGCGATATCGCATCTCATTTCTATGTTTCATGGTAAGATATAATATGATTTGCGAAGTGTTATGTATTCCTCGTCTACACTTCAAATGAATGTAAATGAAACGCTTCCTTGCAAAGAAATTGCGATTGCAGATGTCTACGTCTCGTAGCAATAGAGTTCTTATGATTCTTAAAACGCGATATCGCAACTCATTCCTATAGTTCATGGTAAGATATAATGTGATTTGCGAAGTGTTATATATTCCTCGTCTACACTTCAAATGAATGTAAATGCGACCCTTCCTTGCAAGGAAATAGCGTTTGCAGATGTCGACCTATCGTAGCAACAGGGTTCTAATGCTTCTTAAAACGCGATATCGCATCTCATTTCTATGTTTCATGGTAAGATATAATATGATTTGCGAAGTGTTATGTATTCCTCGTCTACACTTCAAATGAATGTAAATGCGACACTTCCTTGCAAGGAAATAGCGTATGCAGATGTCTACCTATCGTAGCAATAGGGTTCTAATGCTTCTTAAAACGCGATATCGCATCTCATTTCTATGTTTCATGGTAAGATATAATATGATTTGCGATGTGTTATGTATTCCTCGTCTACACTTCAAATGAATGTAAATGCGACACTTCCTTGCAAGGAAATAGCGTTTGCAGATATCTACCTATCGTAGCAATAGGGTTCTAATGCTTCTTAAAACGCGATATCGCATCTCATTTCTATGTTTCATGGTAAGATATAATATGATTTGCGATGTGTTATGTATTCCTCGTCTACACTTCAAATGAATGTAAATGCGACACTTCCTTGCAAGGAAATAGCGTTTGCAGATATCTACCTATCGTAGCAATAGGGTTCTAATGCTTCTTAAAACGCGATATCGCATCTCATTTCTATGTTTCATGGTAAGATATAATATGATTTGCGAAGTGTTATGTATTCCTCGTCTACACTTCAAATGAATGTAAATGAAACGCTTCCTTGCAAAGAAATTGCGATTGCAGATGTCTACGTCTCGTAGCAATAGAGTTCTTATGATCCTTAAAACGCGATATCGCAACTCATTTCTATAGTTCATGGTAAGATATAATATGATTTGCGAAGTGTTATGTATTCCTCGTCTACACTTCAAATGAAAGTAAATGCGACACTTCCTTGCAAGGAAATAGCGTTTGCAGATGTCTACGTATCGTAGCAATGGAGTTCTTATGATTCTTAAAACGCGGTATCGATCTCAATTCTATGTTTCATGGTAAGATATAATATGATTTGCGAAGTGTTATGTATTCCTCGTCTACACTTCAAATGAATGTAAATGCGACACTTCCTTGCAAGGAAATAGCGTTTCCAGATGTCTACGTATCGTAGCAACAGATTTCAAATGCTTCTTAAAACGCGATATCGCATCTCATTTCTATGTTTCATGGTAAGATATAATATGATTTGCGAAGTGTTATGTATTCCTCGTCTACACTTCAAATGAATGTAAATGCGACACTTCCTTGCAAGGAAATAGCGTTTGCAGATATCTACCTATCGTAGCAATAGGGTTCTAATGCTTCTTAAAACGCGATATCGCATCTCATTTCTATGTTTCATGGTAAGATATAATATGATTTGCGAAGTGTTATGTATTCCTCGTCTACACTTCAAATGAATGTAAATGCAACGCTTCCTTGCAAAGAAATAGCGTTTGCAGATGTCTAGGTATCGTAGCAATAGAGTTCAAATGCTTCCTAAAACGAGATATTGCATCTCATATCTATGTTTAATGATAAGATATAATATTCATTGCGAAGTGTTATGCATTCCTCGTCTACGATTCAAATGAATGTAAATGCGACACTTCCTTGCAAGGAAATAGCGTCTGCAGATGTCTAGGTATCGTAGCGATAGTGTTCTAATGCTTCTTAAAACGCGATATCGCATCTCATTTCTATGTTTCATGGTAAGATATAATATGATTCACGAAGTGTTATGCATTCCTCGTATACGATTCAAATGAATGTAAATGCGACACTTCCTTGCAAGGAAATAGCGTTTGCAGATGTCTACGTCTCGTAGCAATAGAGTTCTTATGATTCTTAAAACGCGATATCGCAACTCATTTCTATAGTTCATGGTAAGATATAATATGATTTGCGAAGTGTTATGTATTCCTCGTCTACACTTCAAATGAATGTAAATGCGACACTTCCTTGCAAGGAAATAGCGTTTGCAGATGCCTACCTATCGTAGCAATAGGGTTCTAATGCTTCTTAAAACGCGATATCGCATCTCATTTCTATGTTTCATGGTAAGATATAATATGATTTGCGAAGTGTTATGTATTCCGCGTTTACACTTCAAATGAATGTGAATGCGACACTTCCTTGCAAGGAAATAGCGTTTGCAGATGTCTACGTATCGTAGCAATGGAGTTCTTATGATTCTTAAAACGCGGTATCGATCTCAATTCTATGTTTCATGGTAAGATATAATATGATTTGCGAAGTGTTACGTATTCCTCGTCTACACTTCAAATGAATGTAAATGCGACACTTCCTTGCAAGGAAATAGCGTTTCCAGATGTCTACGTATCGTAGCAACAGATTTCTAATGCTTCTTAAAACGCGATATCGCATCTCATTTCTATGTTTCATGGTAAGATATAATATGATTTGCGAAGTGTTATGTATTCCTCGTCTACACTTCAAAAGAATGTAAATGCGACACTTCCTTGCAAGGAAATAGCGTTTGCAGATATCTACCTATCGTAGCAATAGGGTTCTAATGCTTCTTAAAACGCGGTATCGCATCTCATTTCTATGTTTCATGGTAAGATATAATATGATTTGCGAAGTGTTATGTATTCCTCGTCTACACTTCAAATGAATGTAAATGCGACCTTTCCTTGCACGGAAATAGCGTTTGCAGATGTCTACCTATCGTAGCAACAGGGTTCTAATGCTTCTTAAAACGCGATATCGCATCTCATTTCTATGTTTCATGGTAAGATATAATATGATTTGCGAAGTGTTATGTATTCCTCGTCTACACTTCAAATGAATGTAAGTGAAACGCTTCCTTGCAAAGAAATTGCGATTGCAGATGTCTACGTCTCGTAGCAATAGAGTTCTTATGATTCTTAAAACGCGATATCGCATCTCATTTCTATGTTTCATGGTAAGATATAATATGATTTGCGAAGTGTTATGTATTCCTCGTCTACACTTCAAATGAATGTAAATGAAACGCTTCCTTGCAAAGAAATTGCGATTGCAGATGTCTACGTCTCGTAGCAATAGAGTTCTTATGATCCTTAAAACGCGATATCGCAACTCATTTCTATAGTTCATGGTAAGATATAATATGATTTGCGAAGTGTTATGTATTCCTCGTCTACACTTCAAATGAAAGTAAATGCGACACTTCCTTGCAAGGAAATAGCGTTTGCAGATGTCTACGTATCGTAGCAATGGAGTTCTTATGATTCTTAAAACGCGGTATCGATCTCAATTCTATGTTTCATGGTAAGATATAATATGATTTGCGAAGTGTTATGTATTCCTCGTCTACACTTCAAATGAATGTAAATGCGACACTTCCTTGCAAGGAAATAGCGTTTCCAGATGTCTACGTATCGTAGCAACAGATTTCAAATGCTTCTTAAAACGCGATATCGCATCTCATTTCTATGTTTCATGGTAAGATATAATATGATTTGCGAAGTGTTATGTATTCCTCGTCTACACTTCAAATGAATGTAAATGCGACACTTCCTTGCAAGGAAATAGCGTTTGCAGATATCTACCTATCGTAGCAATAGGGTTCTAATGCTTCTTAAAACGCGATATCGCATCTCATTTCTATGTTTCATGGTAAGATATAATATGATTTGCGAAGTGTTATGTATTCCTCGTCTACACTTCAAATGAATGTAAATGCAACGCTTCCTTGCAAAGAAATAGCGTTTGCAGATGTCTACGTATCGTAGCAATAGAGTTATTGTGATTCTTAAAACGCGATATCGCATCTCATTTCTATGGTTCATGGTATGATATAATATGATTTGCGAAGTGTTATGTATTCCTCGTCTACACTTCAAATGAATGTAAATGCGACACTTCCTTGCTAGGAAATAGCGTCTGCAGATGTCTAGGAATCGTAGCGATAGTGTTCTAATGCTTCTTAAAACGCGATATCGCATCTCATTTCAATGTTTCATGGTAAGATATAATTTGATTTGCGAAGTGTTATGTATTCCTCGTCTGCACTTCAAATGAATGTAAATGCGACACTTCCTTACTAGGAAATAGCGTCTGCAGATGTCTAGGTATCGTAGCAATAGAGTTCAAATGCTTCCTAAAACGAGATATTGCATCTCATATCTATGTTTAATGATAAGATATAATATTCATTGCGAAGTGTTATGCATTCCTCGTCTACGATTCAAATGAATGTAAATGCGACACTTCCTTGCAAGGAAATAGCGTCTGCAGATGTCTAGGTATCGTAGCGATAGTGTTCTAATGCTTCTTAAAACGCGATATCGCACCTCATTTCTATGTTTCATGGTAAGATATAATATGATTCACGAAGTGTTATGCATTCCTCGTATACGATTCAAATGAATGTAAATGCGACACTTCCTTGCAAGGAAATAGCGTTTGCAGATGTCTACGTCTCGTAGCAATAGAGTTCTTATGATTCTTAAAACGCGATATCGCAACTCATTTCTATAGTTCATGGTAAGATATAATATGATTTGCGAAGTGTTATGTATTCCTCGTCTACACTTCAAATGAATGTAAATGCGACACTTCCTTGCAAGGAAATAGCGTTTGCAGATGCCTACCTATCGTAGCAATAGGGTTCTAATGCTTCTTAAAACGCGATATCGCATCTCATTTCTATGTTTCATGGTAAGATATAATATGATTTGCGAAGTGTTATGTATTCCGCGTTTACACTTCAAATGAATGTGAATGCGACACTTCCTTGCAAGGAAATAGCGTTTGCAGATGTCTACGTATCGTAGCATTGGAGTTCTTATGATTCTTAAAACGCGGTATCGATCTCAATTCTATGTTTCATGGTAAGATATAATATGATTTGCGAAGTGTTACGTATTCCTCGTCTACACTTCAAATGAATGTAAATGCGACACTTCCTTGCAAGGAAATAGCGTTTCCAGATGTCTACGTATCGTAGCAACAGATTTCTAATGCTTCTTAAAACGCGATATCGCATCTCATTTCTATGTTTCATGGTAAGATATAATATGATTTGCGAAGTGTTATGTATTCCTCGTCTACACTTCAAATGAATGTAAATGCGACACTTCCTTGCAAGGAAATAGCGTTTGCAGATATCTACCTATCGTAGCAATAGGGTTCTAATGCTTCTTAAAAGGCGATCGCATCTCATTTCTATGTTTCATGGTAAGATATAATATGATTTGCGAAGTGTTATGTATTCCTCGTCTACACTTCAAATGAATGTAAATGCGACCCTTCCTTGCAAGGAAATAGCGTTTGCAGATGTCTACCTATCGTAGCAACAGGGTTCTAATGCTTCTTAAAACGCGATATCGCATCTCATTTCTATGTTTCATGGTAAGATATAATATGATTTGCGAAGTGTTATGTATTCCTCGTCTACACTTCAAATGAATGTAAGTGAAACGCTTCCTTGCAAAGAAATTGCGATTGCAGATGTCTACGTCTCGTAGCAATAGAGTTCTTATGATTCTTAAAACGCGATATCGCAACTCATTTCTATAGTTCATGGTAAGATATAATATGATTTGCGAAGTGTTATGTATTCCTCGTCTACACTTCAAATGAAAGTAAATGCGACACTTCCTTGCAAGGAAATAGCGTTTGCAGATGTCTACGTATCGTAGCAATGGAGTTCTTATGATTCTTAAAACGCGGTATCGATCTCAATTCTATGTTTCATGGTAAGATATAATATGATTTGCGAAGTGTTATGTATTCCTCGTCTACACTTCAAATGAATGTAAATGCGACACTTCCTTGCAAGGAAATAGCGTTTCCAGATGTCTACGTATCGTAGCAACAGATTTCTAATGCTTCTTAAAACGCGATATCGCATCTCATTTCTATGTTTCATGGTAAGATATAATATGATTTGCGAAGTGTTATGTATTCCTCGTCTACACTTCAAATGAATGTAAATGCGACACTTCCTTGCAAGGAAATAGCGTTTGCAGATATCTACCTATCGTAGCAATAGGGTTCTAATGCTTCTTAAAAGGCGATCGCATCTCATTTCTATGTTTCATGGTAAGATATAATATGATTTGCGAAGTGTTATGTATTCCTCGTCTACACTTCAAATGAATGTAAATGCGACCCTTCCTTGCAAGGAAATAGCGTTTGCAGATGTCTACCTATCGTAGCAACAGGGTTCTAATGCTTCTTAAAACGCGATATCGCATCTCATTTCTATGTTTCATGGTAAGATATAATATGATTTGCGAAGTGTTATGTATTCCTCGTCTACACTTCAAATGAATGTAAGTGAAACGCTTCCTTGCAAAGAAATTGCGATTGCAGATGTCTACGTCTCGTAGCAATAGAGTTCTTATGATTCTTAAAACGCGATATCGCAACTCATTTCTATAGTTCATGGTAAGATATAATATGATTTGCGAAGTGTTATGTATTCCTCGTCTACACTTCAAATGAAAGTAAATGCGACACTTCCTTGCAAGGAAATAGCGTTTGCAGATGTCTACGTATCGTAGCAATGGAGTTCTTATGATTCTTAAAACGCGGTATCGATCTCAATTCTATGTTTCATGGTAAGATATAATATGATTTGCGAAGTGTTATGTATTCCTCGTCTACACTTCAAATGAATGTAAATGCGACACTTCCTTGCAAGGAAATAGCGTATGCAGATGTCTACCTATCGTAGCAATAGGGTTCTAATGCTTCTTAAAACGCGATATCGCATCTCATTTCTATGTTTCATGGTAAGATATAATATGATTTGCGATGTGTTATGTATTCCTCGTCTACACTTCAAATGAATGTAAATGCGACACTTCCTTGCAAAGAAATAGCGTTTGCAGATATCTACGTATCGTAGCAATGGAGTTCTTATGATTCTTAAAACGCGGTATCGATCTCAATTCTATGTTTCATGGTAAGATATAATATGATTTGCGAAGTTTTATGTATTCCTCGTCTACACTTCAAATGAATGTGAATGCGACACTTCCTTGCAAGGAAATAGCGTATGCAGATGTCTACGTATCGTAGCAATAGATTTCTAATGCTTCTTAAAACGCGATATCGCATCTCATTTCTATGTTTCATGGTAAGATATAATATGATTTGCGAAGTGTTATGTATTCCTCGTCTACACTTCAAATGAATGTAAGTGAAACGCTTCCTTGCAAAGAAATTGCGATTGCAGATGTCTACGTCTCGTAGCAATAGAGTTCTTATGATTCTTAAAACGCGATATCGCAACTCATTTCTATAGTTCATGGTAAGATATAATATGATTTGCGAAGTGTTATGTATTCCTCGTCTACACTTCAAATGAAAGTAAATGCGACACTTCCTTGCAAGGAAATAGCGTTTGCAGATGTCTACGTATCGTAGCAATGGAGTTCTTATGATTCTTAAAACGCGGTATCGATCTCAATTCTATGTTTCATGGTAAGATATAATATGATTTGCGAAGTGTTATGTATTCCTCGTCTACACTTCAAATGAATGTAAATGCGACACTTCCTTGCAAGGAAGTAGCGTATGCAGATGTCTACCTATCGTAGCAATAGGGTTCTAATGCTTCTTAAAACGCGATATCGCATCTCATTTCTATGTTTCATGGTAAAATATAATATGATTTGCGAAGTGTTATGTATTCCTCGTCTACACTTCAAATGAATGTAAATGCGACACTTCCTTGCAAGGAAATAGCGTTTGCAGATATCTACCTATCGTAGCAATAGGGTTCTAATGCTTCTTAAAACGCGATATCGCATCTCATTTCTATGTTTCATGGTAAGATATAATATGATTTGCGAGGTGTTATGTATTCCCCGTCTACGCTTCAAATGAATGTAAATGCGACACTTGCTTGCAAGGAAATAGCGTTTCCAGATGTCTACGTATCGTAGCAACAGATTTCTAATGCTTCTTAAAACGCGATATCGCATCTCATTTCTATGTTTCATGGTAAGATATAATATGATTTGCGAAGTGTTATGTATTCCTCGTCTACACTTCAAAAGAATGTAAATGCGACACTTCCTTGCAAGGAAATAGCGTTTGCAGATATCTACCTATCGTAGCAATAGGGTTCTAATGCTTCTTAAAACGCGGTATCGCATCTCATTTCTATGTTTCATGGTAAGATATAATATGATTTGCGAAGTGTTATGTATTCCTCGTCTACGCTTCAAATGAATGTAAATGCGACACTTCCTTGCAAGGAAATAGCGTTTCCAGATGTCTACGTATCGTAGCAACAGATTTCTAATGCTTCTTAAAACGCGATATCGCATCTCATATCTGCGTTTCATGGTAAGATATAATATGATTTGCGAAGTGTTATGTATTCCTCGTCTACACTTCAAATGAATGTAAATGCGACACTTCCTTGCAAGGCAATAGCGTATGCAGATGTCTACCTATCGTAGCAATAGGGTTCTAATGCTTCTTAAAACGCGATATCGCATCTCATTTCTATGTTTCATGGTAAGATACAATATGATTTGCGAAGTGTTATGTATTCCTCGCCTACACTTCAAATGAATGTAAATGCGACACTTCGTTGCAAAGAAATAGCGTTTGCAGATGTCTACGTATTGTAGCAATGGAGTTCTTATGATTCTTACAACGCGGTATCGATCTCAATTCTATGTTTCATGGTAAGATATAATATGATTTGCGAAGTGTTATGTATTCCTCGTCTACACTTCAAATCAATGTAAATGCGACACTTCCTTGCAAGGAAATAGCGTATGCAGATGTCTACGTATCGTAGCAATAGATTTCTAATGCTTCTTAAAACGCGATATCGCATCTCATTTCTATGTTTCATGGTAGGATATAATGTAATTTGCGAAGTTTTATGTATTCCTCGTCTACGATTCAAGTGAATGTAAATGCGACACTTCCTTGCAAAGAAATAGCGTTTCTAGATATTTACCTATCGTAGCAATAGGGTTCTAATGCTTCTTAAAACGCGATATCACATCTCATTTCTATGTTTCATGGTAAGATATAATATGATTTGCGAAGTGTTATGTATTCCTCGTCTACACTTCAAATGAATGTAAATGAAACGCTTCCTTGCAAAGAAATTGCGATTGCAGATGTCTACGTCTCGTAGCAATAGAGTTCTTATGATTCTTAAAACGCGATATCGCAACTCATTTCTATAGTTCATGGTAAGATATAATATGATTTGCGAAGTGCTATGTATTCCTCGTCTACACTTCAAATGAAAGTAAATGCCACACTTCCTTGCAAGGAAATAGCGTTTGCAGATGTCTACGTATCGTAGCAATGGAGTTCTTATGATTCTTAAAACGCCGTATCGATCTCAATTCTATGTTTCATGGTAAGATATAATATGATTTGCGAAGTGTTATGTATTCCTCGTCTACACTTCAAATGAATGTAAATGCGACACTTCCTTGCAAGGAAATAGCGTTTCCAGATGTCTACCTATCGTAGCAATAGGGTTCTAATGCTTCTTAAAACGCGATATCGCATCTCATTTCTATGTTTCATGGTAAGATATAATATGATTTGCGAAGTGTTATGTATTCCTCGTCTACACTTCAAATGAATGTAAATGCGACACTTCCTTGCAAGGAAATAGCGTTTCCAGATGTCTACGTATCGTAGCAACAGATTTCAAATGCTTCTTAAAACGCGATATCGCATCTCATTTCTATGTTTCATGGTAAAATATAATATGATTTGCGAAGTGTTATGTATTCCTCGTCTACACTTCAAATGAATGTAAATGCGACACTTCCTTGCAAGGAAATAGCGTTTGCAGATATCTACCTATCGTAGCAATAGGGTTCTAATGCTTCTTAAAACGCGATATCGCATCTCATTTCTATGTTTCATGGTAAGATATAATATGATTTGCGAAGTGTTATGTATTCCCCGTCTACGCTTCAAATGAATGTAAATGCGACACTTGCTTGCAAGGAAATAGCGTTTCCAGATGTCTACGTATCGTAGCAACAGATTTCTAATGCTTCTTAAAACGCGATATCGCATCTCATTTCTATGTTTCATGGTAAGATATAATATGATTTGCGAAGTGTTATGTATTCCTCGTCTACACTTCAAAAGAATGTAAATGCGACACTTCCTTGCAAGGAAATAGCGTTTGCAGATATCTACCTATCGTAGCAATAGGGTTCTAATGCTTCTTAAAACGCGGTATCGCATCTCATTTCTATGTTTCATGGTAAGATATAATATGATTTGCGAAGTGTTATGTATTCCTCGTCTACGCTTCAAATGAATGTAAATGCGACACTTCCTTGCAAGGAAATAGCGTTTCCAGATGTCTACGTATCGTAGCAACAGATTTCTAATGCTTCTTAAAACGCGATATCGCATCTCATATCTGCGTTTCATGGTAAGATATAATATGATTTGCGAAGTGTTATGTATTCCTCGTCTACACTTCAAATGAATGTAAATGCGACACTTCCTTGCAAGGCAATAGCGTATGCAGATGTCAACCTATCGTAGCAATAGGGTTCTAATGCTTCTTAAAACGCGATATCGCATCTCATTTCTATGTTTCATGGTAAGATATAATATGATTTGCGAAGTGTTATGTATTCCTCGTCTACACTTCAAATGAATGTAAATGCGACACTTCGTTGCAAGGAAATAGCGTGTGCAGATATCTACCTATCGTAGCAATAGGGTTCTAATGCTTCTTAAAACGCGGTATCGCATCTCATTTCTATGTTTCATGGTAAGATATAATATGATTTGCGAAGTGTTATGTATTCCTCGTCTACGCTTCAAATGAATGTAAATGCGACACTTCCTTGCAAGGAAATAGCGTTTCCAGATGTCTACGTATCGTAGCAACAGATTTCTAATGCTTCTTAAAACGCGATATCGCATCTCATATCTGCGTTTCATGGTAAGATATAATATGATTTGCGAAGTGTTATGTATTCCTCGTCTACACTTCAAATGAATGTAAATGCGACACTTCCTTGCAAGGCAATAGCGTATGCAGATGTCAACCTATCGTAGCAATAGGGTTCTAATGCTTCTTAAAACGCGGTATCGATCTCAATTCTATGTTTCATGGTAAGATATAATATGATTTGCGAAGTGTTATGTATTCCTCGTCTACACTTCAAATCAATGTAAATGCGACACTTCCTTGCAAGGAAATAGCGTATGCAGATGTCTACCTATCGTAGCAATAGGGTTCTAATGCTTCTTAAAACGCGATATCGCATCTCATTTCTATGTTTCATGGTAAGATATAATATGATTTGCGAAGTGTTATGTATTCCTCGTCTACACTTCAAATGAATGTAAATGAAACGCTTCCTTGCAAAGAAATTGCGATTGCAGATGTCTACGTCTCGTAGCAATAGAGTTCTTATGATCCTTAAAACGCGATATCGCAACTCATTTCTATAGTTCATGGTAAGATATAATATGATTTGCGAAGTGTTATGTATTCCTCGTCTACACTTCAAATGAAAGTAAATGCGACACTTCCTTGCAAGGAAATAGCGTTTGCAGATGTCTACGTATCGTAGCAATGGAGTTCTTATGATTCTTAAAACGCGGTATCGATCTCAATTCTATGTTTCATGGTAAGATATAATATGATTTGCGAAGTGTTATGTATTCCTCGTCTACACTTCAAATGAATGTAAATGCGACACTTCCTTGCAAGGAAATAGCGTTTCCAGATGTCTACGTATCGTAGCAACAGATTTCAAATGCTTCTTAAAACGCGATATCGCATCTCATTTCTATGTTTCATGGTAAAATATAATATGATTTGCGAAGTGTTATGTATTCCTCATCTACACTTCAAATGAATGTAAATGCGACACTTCCTTGCAAGGAAATAGCGTTTGCAGATATCTACCTATCGTAGCAATAGGGTTCTAATGCTTCTTAAAACGCGATATCGCATCTCATTTCTATGTTTCATGGTAAGATATAATATGATTTGCGAAGTGTTATGTATTCCTCGTCTACACTTCAAATGAATGTAAATGCGACACTTCCTTGCAAGGAAATAGCGTTTCCAGATGTCTACCTATCGTAGCAATAGGGTTCTAATGCTTCTTAAAACGCGATATCGCATCTCATTTCTATGTTTCATGGTAAGATATAATATGATTTGCGAAGTGTTATGTATTCCTCGTCTACACTTCAAATGAATGTAAATGCGACACTTCCTTGCAAGGAAATAGCGTTTCCAGATGTCTACGTATCGTAGCAACAGATTTCAAATGCTTCTTAAAACGCGATATCGCATCTCATTTCTATGTTTCATGGTAAAATATAATATGATTTGCGAAGTGTTATGTATTCCTCGTCTACACTTCAAATGAATGTAAATGCGACACTTCCTTGCAAGGAAATAGCGTTTGCAGATATCTACCTATCGTAGCAATAGGGTTCTAATGCTTCTTAAAACGCGATATCGCATCTCATTTCTATGTTTCATGGTAAGATATAATATGATTTGCGAAGTGTTATGTATTCCCCGTCTACGCTTCAAATGAATGTAAATGCGACACTTGCTTGCAAGGAAATAGCGTTTCCAGATGTCTACGTATCGTAGCAACAGATTTCTAATGCTTCTTAAAACGCGATATCGCATCTCATTTCTATGTTTCATGGTAAGATATAATATGATTTGCGAAGTGTTATGTATTCCTCGTCTACACTTCAAAAGAATGTAAATGCGACACTTCCTTGCAAGGAAATAGCGTTTGCAGATATCTACCTATCGTAGCAATAGGGTTCTAATGCTTCTTAAAACGCGGTATCGCATCTCATTTCTATGTTTCATGGTAAGATATAATATGATTTGCGAAGTGTTATGTATTCCTCGTCTACGCTTCAAATGAATGTAAATGCGACACTTCCTTGCAAGGAAATAGCGTTTCCAGATGTCTACGTATCGTAGCAACAGATTTCTAATGCTTCTTAAAACGCGATATCGCATCTCATATCTGCGTTTCATGGTAAGATATAATATGATTTGCGAAGTGTTATGTATTCCTCGTCTACACTTCAAATGAATGTAAATGCGACACTTCCTTGCAAGGCAATAGCGTATGCAGATGTCAACCTATCGTAGCAATAGGGTTCTAATGCTTCTTAAAACGCGATATCGCATCTCATTTCTATGTTTCATGGTAAGATATAATATGATTTGCGAAGTGTTATGTATTCCTCGTCTACACTTCAAATGAATGTAAATGCGACACTTCGTTGCAAGGAAATAGCGTGTGCAGATATCTACCTATCGTAGCAATAGGGTTCTAATGCTTCTTAAAACGCGGTATCGCATCTCATTTCTATGTTTCATGGTAAGATATAATATGATTTGCGAAGTGTTATGTATTCCTCGTCTACGCTTCAAATGAATGTAAATGCGACACTTCCTTGCAAGGAAATAGCGTTTCCAGATGTCTACGTATCGTAGCAACAGATTTCTAATGCTTCTTAAAACGCGATATCGCATCTCATATCTGCGTTTCATGGTAAGATATAATATGATTTGCGAAGTGTTATGTATTCCTCGTCTACACTTCAAATGAATGTAAATGCGACACTTCCTTGCAAGGCAATAGCGTATGCAGATGTCAACCTATCGTAGCAATAGGGTTCTAATGCTTCTTAAAACGCGGTATCGATCTCAATTCTATGTTTCATGGTAAGATATAATATGATTTGCGAAGTGTTATGTATTCCTCGTCTACACTTCAAATCAATGTAAATGCGACACTTCCTTGCAAGGAAATAGCGTATGCAGATGTCTACCTATCGTAGCAATAGGGTTCTAATGCTTCTTAAAACGCGATATCGCATCTCATTTCTATGTTTCATGGTAAGATATAATATGATTTGCGAAGTGTTATGTATTCCCCGTCTACGCTTCAAATGAATGTAAATGCGACACTTGCTTGCAAGGAAATAGCGTTTCCAGATGTCTACGTATCGTAGCAACAGATTTCTAATGCTTCTTAAAACGCGATATCGCATCTCATTTCTATGTTTCATGGTAAGATATAATATGATTTGCGAAGTGTTATGTATTCCTCGTCTACACTTCAAAAGAATGTAAATGCGACACTTCCTTGCAAGGAAATAGCGTTTGCAGATATCTACCTATCGTAGCAATAGGGTTCTAATGCTTCTTAAAACGCGGTATCGCATCTCATTTCTATGTTTCATGGTAAGATATAATATGATTTGCGAAGTGTTATGTATTCCTCGTCTACGCTTCAAATGAATGTAAATGCGACACTTCCTTGCAAGGAAATAGCGTTTCCAGATGTCTACGTATCGTAGCAACAGATTTCTAATGCTTCTTAAAACGCGATATCGCATCTCATATCTGCGTTTCATGGTAAGATATAATATGATTTGCGAAGTGTTATGTATTCCTCGTCTACACTTCAAATGAATGTAAATGCGACACTTCCTTGCAAGGCAATAGCGTATGCAGATGTCTACCTATCGTAGCAATAGGGTTCTAATGCTTCTTAAAACGCGATGTCGCATCTCATTTCTATGTTTCATGGTAAGATATAATATGATTTGCGAAGTGTTATGTATTCCTCGTCTACACTTCAAATGAATGTAAATGCGACACTTCGTTGCAAAGAAATAGCGTTTGCAGATGTCTACGTATTGTAGCAATGGAGTTCTTATGATTCTTAAAACGCGGTATCGATCTCAATTCTATGTTTCATGGTAAGATATAATATGATTTGCGAAGTGTTATGTATTCCTCGTCTACACTTCAAATGAATGTAAATGCGACACTTCCTTGCAAGGAAATAGCGTTTCCAGATGTCTACCTATCGTAGCAATAGGGTTCTAATGCTTCTTAAAACGCGATATCGCATCTCATTTCTATGTTTCATGGTAAGATATAATATGATTTGCGAAGTGTTATGTATTCCTCGTCTACACTTCAAATGAATGTAAATGCGACACTTCCTTGCAAAGAAATAGCGTTTGCAGATATCTACGTATCGTAGCAATGGAGTTCTTATGATTCTTAAAACGCGGTATCGATCTCAATTCTATGTTTCATGGTAAGGTATAATATGATTTGCGAAGATTTATGTATTCCTCGTCTACACTTCAAATGAATGTGAATGCGACACTTCCTTGCAAGGAAATAGCGTATGCAGATGTCTACGTATCGTAGCAATAGATTTCTAATGCTTCTTAAAACGCGATATCGCATCTCATTTCTATGTTTCATGGTAGGATATAATGTAATTTGCGAAGTTTTATGTATTCCTCGTCTACGATTCAAGCGAATGTAAATGCGACACTTCCTTGCAAAGAAATAGCGTTTGCAGATATCTACCTATCGTAGCAATAGGGTTCTAATGCTTCTTAAAACGCGATATCGCATCTCATTTCTATGTTTCATGGTAAGATATAATATGATTTGCGAAGTGTTATGTATTCCTCGTCTACACTTCAAATGAATGTAAATGAAACGCTTCCTTGCAAAGAAATTGCGATTGCAGATGTCTACGTCTCGTAGCAATAGAGTTCTTATGATCCTTAAAACGCGATATCGCAACTCATTTCTGTAGTTCATGGTAAGATATAATATGATTTGCGAAGTGTTATGTATTCCTCGTCTACACTTCAAATGAATGTAAATGCGACACTTCCTTGCAAGGAAATAGCGTTTGCAGATATCTACCTATCGTAGCAATAGGGTTCTAATGCTTCTTAAAACGCGATATCGCATCTCATTTCTATGTTTCATGGTAAGATATAATATGATTTGCGAAGTGTTATGTATTCCCCGTCTACGCTTCAAATGAATGTAAATGCGACACTTGCTTGCAAGGAAATAGCGTTTCCAGATGTCTACGTATCGTAGCAACAGATTTCTGATGCTTCTTAAAACGCGATATCGCATCTCATTTCTATGTTTCATGGTAAGATATAATATGATTTGCGAAGTGTTATGTATTCCTCGTCTACACTTCAAAAGAATGTAAATGCGACACTTCCTTGCAAGGAAATAGCGTTTGCAGATATCTACCTATCGTAGCAATAGGGTTCTAATGCTTCTTAAAACGCGGTATCGCATCTCATTTCTATGTTTCATGGTAAGATATAATATGATTTGCGAAGTGTTATGTATTCCTCGTCTACGCTTCAAATGAATGTAAATGCGACACTTCCTTGCTAGGAAATAGCGTCTGCAGATGTCTAGGTATCGTAGCGATAGTGTTCTAATGCTTCTTAAAACGCGATATCGCATCTCATTTCAATGTTTCATGGTAAGATATAATTTGATTTGCGAAGTGTTATGTATTCCTCGTCTGCACTTCAAATGAATGTAAATGCGACACTTCCTTACTAGGAAATAGCGTCTGCAGATGTCTAGGTATCGTAGCAATAGAGTTCAAATGCTTCCTAAAACGAGATATTGCATCTCATATCTATGTTTAATGATAAGATATAATATTCATTGCGAAGTGTTATGCATTCCTCGTCTACGATTCAAATGAATGTAAATGCGACACTTCCTTGCAAGGAAATAGCGTCTGCAGATGTCTAGGTATCGTAGCGATAGTGTTCTAATGCTTCTTAAAACGCGATATCGCATCTCATTTCTATGTTTCATGGTAAAATATAATATGATTTGCGAAGTGTTATGTATTCCTCGTCTACAATTCAAATGAATGTAAATGCGACACTTCCTTGCAAGGAAATAGCGTTTGCAGATATCTACCTATCGTAGCAATAGGGTTCTAATGCTTCTTAAAACGCGATATCGATCTCAATTCTATGTTTCATGGTAAGATATAATATGATTTGCGAAGTGTTACGTATTCCTCGTCTACACTTCAAATGAATGTAAATGCGACACTTCCTTGCAAGGAAATAGCGTTTCCAGATGTCTACGTATCGTAGCAACAGATTTCTAATGCTTCTTAAAACGCGATATCGCATCTCATTTCTATGTTTCATGGTAAGATATAATATGATTTGCGAAGTGTTATGTATTCCTCGTCTACACTTCAAATGAATGTAAATGCGACACTTCCTTGCAAGGAAATAGCGTTTGCAGATATCTACCTATCGTAGCAATAGTGTTCTAATGCTTCTTAAAAGGCGATCGCATCTCATTTCTATGTTTCATGGTAAGATATAATATGATTTGCGAAGTGTTATGTATTCCTCGTATACACTTCAAATGAATGTAAATGCGACCCTTCCTTGCAAGGAAATAGCGTTTGCAGATGTTTACCTATCGTAGCAACAGGGTTCTAATGCTTCTTAAAACGCGATATCGCATCTCATTTCTATGTTTCATGGTAAGATATAATATGATTTGCGAAGTGTTATGTATTCCTCGTCTACACTTCAAATGAATGTAAGTGAAACGCTTCCTTGCAAAGAAATTGCGATTGCAGATGTCTACGTCTCGTAGCAATAGAGTTCTTATGATTCTTAAAACGCGATATCGCAACTCATTTCTATAGTTCATGGTAAGATATAATATGATTTGCGAAGTGTTATGTATTCCTCGTCTACACTTCAAATGAAAGTAAATGCGACACTTCCTTGCAAGGAAATAGCGTTTGCAGATGTCTACGTATCGTAGCAATGGAGTTCTTATGATTCTTAAAACGCGGTATCGATCTCAATTCTATGTTTCATGGTAAGATATAATATGATTTGCGAAGTGTTATGTATTCCTCGTCTACACTTCAAATGAATGTAAATGCGACACTTCCTTGCAAGGAAATAGCGTTTCCAGATGTCTACGTATCGTAGCAACAGATTTCAAATGCTTCTTAAAACGCGATATCGTATCTCATTTCTATGTTTCATGGTAAAATATAATATGATTTGCGAAGTGTTATGTATTCCTCGTCTACACTTCAAATGAATGTAAATGCGACACTTCCTTGCAAGGAAATAGCGTTTGCAGATATCTACCTATCGTAGCAATAGGGTTCTAATGCTTCTTAAAACGCGGTATCGCATCTCATTTCTATGTTTCATGGTAAGATATAATATGATTTGCGAAGTGTTATGTATTCCTCGTCTACGCTTCAAATGAATGTAAATGCGACACTTCCTTGCAAGGAAATAGCGTTTCCAGATGTCTACGTATCGTAGCAACAGATTTCTAATGCTTCTTAAAACGCGATATCGCATCTCATATCTGCGTTTCATGGTAAGATATAATATGATTTGCGAAGTGTTATGTATTCCTCGTCTACACTTCAAATGAATGTAAATGCGACACTTCCTTGCAAGGCAATAGCGTATGCAGATGTCAACCTATCATAGCAATAGGGTTCTAATGCTTCTTAAAACGCGATATCGCATCTCATTTCTATGTTTCATGGTAAGATATAATATGATTTGCGAAGTGTTATGTATTCCTCGTCTACACTTCAAATGAATGTAAATGCGACACTTCGTTGCAAGGAAATAGCGTGTGCAGATATCTACCTATCGTAGCAATAGGGTTCTAATGCTTCTTAAAACGCGGTATCGCATCTCATTTCTATGTTTCATGGTAAGATATAATATGATTTGCGAAGTGTTATGTATTCCTCGTCTACGCTTCAAATGAATGTAAATGCGACACTTCCTTGCAAGGAAATAGCGTTTCCAGATGTCTACGTATCGTAGCAACAGATTTCTAATGCTTCTTAAAACGCGATATCGCATCTCATATCTGCGTTTCATGGTAAGATATAATATGATTTGCGAAGTGTTATGTATTCCTCGTCTACACTTCAAATGAATGTAAATGCGACACTTCCTTGCAAGGCAATAGCGTATGCAGATGTCTACCTATCGTAGCAATAGGGTCTTATGATCCTTAAAACGCGATATCGCAACTCATTTCTATAGTTCATGGTAAGATATAATATGATTTGCGAACTGTTATGTATTCCTCGTCTACACTTCAAATGAAAGTAAATGCGACACTTCCTTGCAAGGAAATAGCGTTTGCAGATGTCTACGTATCGTAGCAATGGAGTTCTTATGATTCTTAAAACGCGGTATCGATCTCAATTCTATGTTTCATGGTAAGATATAATATGATTTGCGAAGTGTTATGTATTCCTCGTCTACACATCAAATGAATGTAAATGCGACACTTCCTTGCAAGGAAATAGCGTTTCCAGATGTCTACGTATCGTAGCAACAGATTTCAAATGCTTCTTAAAACGCGATATCGCATCTCATTTCTATGTTTCATGGTAAAATATAATATGATTTGCGAAGTGTTATGTATTCCTCGTCTACACTTCAAATGAATGTAAATGCGACACTTCCTTGCAAGGAAATAGCGTTTGCAGATATCTACCTATCGTAGCAATAGGGTTCTAATGCTTTTTAAAACGCGATATCGCATGTCATTTCTATGTTTCATGGTAAGATATAATATGATTTGCGAAGTGTTATGTATTCCCGTCTACGCTTCAAATGAATGTAAATGCGACACTTGCTTGCAAGGAAATAGCGTTTCCCAGATGTCTACGTATCGTAGCAACAGATTTCTAATGCTTCTTAAAACGCGATATCGCATCTCATTTCTATGTTTCATGGTAAGATATAATATGATTTGCGAAGTGTTATGTATTCCTCGTCTACACTTCAAAAGAATGTAAATGCGACACTTCCTTGCAAGGAAATAGCGTTTGCAGATATCTACCTATCGTAGCAATAGGGTTCTAATGCTTCTTAAAACGCGGTATCGCATCTCATTTCTATGTTTCATGGTAAGATATAATATGATTTGCGAAGTGTTATGTATTCCTCGTCTACGCTTCAAATGAATGTAAATGCGACACTTCCTTGCAAGGAAATAGCGTTTCCAGATGTCTACGTATCGTAGCAACAGATTTCTAATGCTTCTTAAAACGCGATATCGCATCTCATATCTGCGTTTCATGGTAAGATATAATATGATTTGCGAAGTGTTATGTATTCCTCGTCTACACTTCAAATGAATGTAAATGCGACACTTCCTTGCAAGGCAATAGCGTATGCAGATGTCTACCTATCGTAGCAATAGGGTTCTAATGCTTCTTAAAACGCGATATCGCATCTCATTTCTATGTTTCATGGTAAGATATAATATGATTTGCGAAGTGTTATGTATTCCTCGTCTACACTTCAAATGAATGTAAATGCGACACTTCGTTGCAAAGAAATAGCGTTTGCAGATGTCTACGTATTGTAGCAATGGAGTTCTTATGATTCTTAAAACGCGGTATCGATCTCAATTCTATGTTTCATGGTAAGATATAATATGATTTGCGAAGTGTTATGTATTCCTCGTCTACACTTCAAATCAATGTAAATGCGACACTTCCTTGCAAGGAAATAGCGTATGCAGATGTCTACCTATCGTAGCAATAGATTTCTAATGCTTCTTAAAACGCGATATCGCATCTCATTTCTATGTTTCATGGTAGGATATAATGTAATTTGCGAAGTTTTATGTATTCCTCGTCTACGATTCAAGTGAATGTAAATGCGACACTTCCTTGCAAAGAAATAGCGTTTCCAGATATTTACCTATCGTAGCAATAAGGTTCTAATGCTTCTTAAAACGCGATATCACATCTCATTTCTATGTTTCATGGTAAGATATAATATGATTTGCGAAGTGTTATGTATTCCTCGTCTACACTTCAAATGAATGTAAATGAAACGCTTCCTTGCAAAGAAATTGCGATTGCAGATGTCTACGTCTCGTAGCAATAGAGTTCTTATGATTCTTAAAAACGCGATATCGCAACTCATTTCTATAGTTCATGGTAAGATATAATATGATTTGCGAAGTGCTATGTATTCCTCGTCTACACTTCAAATGAAAGTAAATGCCACACTTCCTTGCAAGGAAATAGCGTTTGCAGATGTCTACGTATCGTAGCAATGGAGTTCTTATGATTCTTAAAACGCCGTATCGATCTCAATTCTATGTTTCATGGTAAGATATAATATGATTTGCGAAGTGTTATGTATTCCTCGTCTACACTTCAAATGAATGAACTGCGACACTTCCTTGCAAGGAAATAGCGTTTCCAGATGTCTACCTATCGTAGCAATAGGGTTCTAATGCTTCTTAAAACGCGATATCGCATCTCATTTCTATGTTTCATGGTAAGATATAATATGATTTGCGAAGTGTTATGTATTCCTCGTCTACACTTCAAATGAATGTAAATGCGACACTTCCTTGCAAAGAAATAGCGTTTGCAGATATCTACGTATCGTAGCAATGGAGTTCTTATGATTCTTAAAACGCGGTATCGATCTCAATTCTATGTTTCATGGTAAGGTATAATATGATTTGCGAAGATTTATGTATTCCTCGTCTACACTTCAAATGAATGTGAATGCGACACTTCCTTGCAAGGAAATAGCGTATGCAGATGTCTACGTATCGTAGCAATAGATTTCTCATGCTTCTTAAAACGCGATATCGCATCTCATTTCTATGTTTCATGGTAGGATATAATGTAATTTGCGAAGTTTTATGTATTCCTCGTCTACGATTCAAGCGAATGTAAATGCGACACTTCCTTGCAAAGAAATAGCGTTTGCAGATATCTACCTATCGTAGCAATAGGGTTCTAATGCTTCTTAAAAACGCGATATCGCATCTCATTTCTATGTTTCATGGTAAGATATAATATGATTTGCGAAGTGTTATCTATTCCTCGTCTACACTTCAAATGAATGTAAATGCGACACTTCCTTGCAAGGAAATAGCGTTTCCAGATGTCTACGTATCGTAGCAACAGATTTCAAATGCTTCTTAAAACGCGATATCGCATCTCATTTCTATGTTTCATGGTAAGATATAATATGATTTGCGAAGTGTTATGTATTCCTCGTCTACACTTCAAATGAATGTAAATGAAACGCTTCCTTGCAAAGAAATTGCGATTGCAGATGTCTACGTCTCGTAGCAATAGAGTTCTTATGATCCTTAAAACGCGATATCGCAACTCATTTCTGTAGTTCATGGTAAGATATAATATGATTTGCGAAGTGTTATGTATTCCTCGTCTACACTTCAAATGAAAGTAAATGCGACACTTCCTTGCAAGGAAATAGCGTTTGCAGATGTCTACGTATCGTAGCAATGGAGTTCTTATGATTCTTAAAACGCGGTATCGATCTCAATTCTATGTTTCATGGTAAGATATAATATGATTTGCGAAGTGTTATCTATTCCTCGCCTACACTTCAAATGAATGTAAATGCGACACTTCCTTGCAAGGAAATAGCGTTTCCAGATGTCTACGTATCGTAGCAACAGATTTCAAATGCTTCTTAAAACGCGATATCGCATCTCATTTCTATGTTTCATGGTAAGATATAATATGATTTGCGAAGTGTTATGTATTCCTCGTCTACACTTCAAATGAATGTAAATGCGACACTTCCTTGCAAGGAAATAGCGTTTGCAGATATCTACCTATCGTAGCAATAGGGTTCTAATGCTTCTTAAAACGCGATATCGCATCTCATTTCTATGTTTCATGGTAAGATATAATATGATTTGCGAAGTGTTATGTATTCCCCGTCTACGCTTCAAATGAATGTAAATGCGACACTTGCTTGCAAGGAAATAGCGTTTCCAGATGTCTACGTATCGTAGCAACAGATTTCTAATGCTTCTTAAAACGCGATATCGCATCTCATTTCTATGTTTCATGGTAAGATATAATATGATTTGCGAAGTGTTATGTATTCCTCGTCTACACTTCAAATGAATGTAAATGCGACACTTCCTTGCAAGGCAATAAGCGTATGCAGATGTCTACCTATCGTAGCAATAGGGTTCTAATGCTTCTTAAAACGCGATATCGCAACTCATTTCTATGTTTCATGGTAAGATATAATATGATTTGCGAAGTGCTATGTATTCCTCGTCTACACTTCAAATGAATGTAAATGCGACACTTCGTTGCAAAGAAATAGCGTTTGCAGATGTCTACGTATTGTAGCAATGGAGTTCTTATGATTCTTAAAACGCGGTATCGATCTCAATTCTATGTTTCATGGTAAGATATAATATGATTTGCGAAGTGTTATGTATTCCTCGTCTACACTTCAAATCAATGTAAATGCGACACTTCCTTGCAAGGAAATAGCGTATGCAGATGTCTACGTATCGTAGCAATAGATTTCTAATGCTTCTTAAAACGCGATATCGCATCTCATTTCTGTTTCATGGTAGGATATAATGTAATTTGCGAAGTTTTATGTATTCCTCGTCTACGATTCAAGTGAATGTAAATGCGACACTTCCTTGCAAAGAAATAGCGTGTCCCAGATATTTACCTATCGTAGCAACAGATTTCTAATGCTTCTTAAAACGCGATATCGCATCTCATTTCTATGTTTCATGGTAAGATATAATATGATTTGCGAAGTGTTATGTATTCCTCGTCTACACTTCAAATGAATGTAAATGCGACACTTCCTTGCAAAGAAATAGCGTTTGCAGATATCTACGTATCGTAGCAATGGAGTTCTTATGATTCTTAAAACGCGGTATCGAACTCAATTCTATGTTTCATGGTAAGATATAATATGATTTGCGAAGTTTTATGTATTCCTCGTCTACACTTCAAATGAATGTGAATGCGACACTTCCTTGCAAGGAAATAGCGTATGCAGATGTCTACGTATCGTAGCAATAGATCTCTAATGCTTCTTAAAACGCGATATCGCATCTCATTTCTATGTTTCATGGTAGGATATAATGTAATTTGCGAAGTTTTATGTATTCCTCGTCTACGATTCAAGTGAATGTAAATGCGACACTTCCTTGCAAAGAAATAGCGTTTGCAGATATCTACCTATCGTAGCAATAGGGTTCTAATGCTTCTTAAAACGCGATATCGCATCTCATTTCTATGTTTCATGGTAAGATATAATATGATTTGCGAAGTGTTATGTATTCCTCGTCTACACTTCAAATGAATGTAAATGAAACGCTTCCTTGCAAAGAAATTGCGATTGCAGATGTCTACGTCTCGTAGCAATAGAGTACTTATGATCCTTAAAACGCGACATCGCAACTCATTTCTATAGTTCATGGTAAGATATAATATGATTTGCGAAGTGTTATGTATTCCTCGTCTACACTTCAAATGAAAGTAAATGCGACACTTCCTTGCAAGGAAATAGCGTTTGCAGATGTCTACATATCGTAGCAATGGAGTTCTTATGATTCTTAAAACGCGGTATCGATCTCAATTATATGTTTCATGGTAAGATATAATATGATTTGCGAAGTGTTATGTATTCCTCGTCTACACTTCAAACGAATGTAAATGCGACACTTCCTTGCAAGGAAATAGCGTTTCCAGATGTCTACGTATCGTAGCAACAGATTTCAAATGCTTCTTAAAACGCGATATCGCATCTCATTTCTATGTTTCATGGTAAGATATAATATGATTTGCGAAGTGTTATGTATTCCTCGTCTACACTTCAAATGAATGTAAATGCGACACTTCGTTGCAAAGAAATAGCGTTTGCAGATGTCTACGTATTGTAGCAATGGAGTTCTTATGATTCTTAAAACGCGGTATCGATCTCAATTCTATGTTTCATGGTAAGATATAATATGATTTGCGAAGTGTTATGTATTCCTCGTCTACACTTCAAATCAATGTAAATGCGACACTTCCTTGCAAGGAAATAGCGTATGCAGATGTCTACGTATCGTAGCAATAGATTTCTAATGCTTCTTAAAACGCGATATCGCATCTCATTTCTGTTTCATGGTAGGATATAATGTAATTTGCGAAGTTTTATGTATTCCTCGTCTACGATTCAAGTGAATGTAAATGCGACACTTCCTTGCAAAGAAATAGCGTGTCCAGATATTTACCTATCGTAGCAACAGATTTCTAATGCTTCTTAAAACGCGATATCGCATCTCATTTCTATGTTTCATGGTAAGATATAATATGATTTGCGAAGTGTTATGTATTCCTCGTCTACACTTCAAATGAATGTAAATGCGACACTTCCTTGCAAAGAAATAGCGTTTGCAGATATCTACGTATCGTAGCAATGGAGTTCTTATGATTCTTAAAACGCGGTATCGAACTCAATTCTATGTTTCATGGTAAGATATAATATGATTTGCGAAGTTTTATGTATTCCTCGTCTACACTTCAAATGAATGTGAATGCGACACTTCCTTGCAAGGAAATAGCGTATGCAGATGTCTACGTATCGTAGCAATAGATTTCTAATGCTTCTTAAAACGCGATATCGCATCTCATTTCTATGTTTCATGGTAGGATATAATGTAATTTGCGAAGTTTTATGTATTCCTCGTCTACGATTCAAGTGAATGTAAATGCGACACTTCCTTGCAAAGAAATAGCGTTTGCAGATATCTACCTATCGTAGCAATAGGGTTCTAATGCTTCTTAAAACGCGATATCGCATCTCATTTCTATGTTTCATGGTAAGATATAATATGATTTGCGAAGTGTTATGTATTCCTCGTCTACACTTCAAATGAATGTAAATGAAACGCTTCCTTGCAAAGAAATTGCGATTGCAGATGTCTACGTCTCGTAGCAATAGAGTTCTTATGATCCTTAAAACGCGACATCGCAACTCATTTCTATAGTTCATGGTAAGATATAATATGATTTGCGAAGTGTTATGTATTCCTCGTCTACACTTCAAATGAAAGTAAATGCGACACTTCCTTGCAAGGAAATAGCGTTTGCAGATGTCTACATATCGTAGCAATGGAGTTCTTATGATTCTTAAAACGCGGTATCGATCTCAATTATATGTTTCATGGTAAGATATAATATGATTTGCGAAGTGTTATGTATTCCTCGTCTACACTTCAAACGAATGTAAATGCGACACTTCCTTGCAAGGAAATAGCGTTTCCAGATGTCTACGTATCGTAGCAACAGATTTCAAATGCTTCTTAAAACGCGATATCGCATCTCATTTCTATGTTTCATGGTAAGATATAATATGATTTGCGAAGTGTTATGTATTCCTCGTCTACACTTCAAATGAATGTAAATGCGACACTTCCTTGCAAGGAAATAGCGTTTGCAGATATCTACCTATCGTAGCAATAGGGTTCTAATGCTTCTTAAAACGCGGTATCGCATCTCATTTCTATGTTTCATGGTAAGATATAATATGATTTGCGAAGTGTTATGTATTCCTCGTCTACGCTTCAAATGAATGTAAATGCGACACTTCCTTGCAAGGAAATAGCGTTTCCAGATGTCTACGTATCGTAGCAACAGATTTCTAATGCTTCTTAAAACGCGATATCGCATCTCATATCTGCGTTTCATGGTAAGATATAATATGATTTGCGAAGTGTTATGTATTCCTCGTCTACACTTCAAATGAATGTAAATGCGACACTTCCTTGCAAGGCAATAGCGTATGCAGATGTCAACCTATCATAGCAATAGGGTTCTAATGCTTCTTAAAACGCGATATCGCATCTCATTTCTATGTTTCATGGTAAGATATAATATGATTTGCGAAGTGTTATGTATTCCTCGTCTACACTTCAAATGAATGTAAATGCGACACTTCGTTGCAAGGAAATAGCGTGTGCAGATATCTACCTATCGTAGCAATAGGGTTCTAATGCTTCTTAAAACGCGGTATCGCATCTCATTTCTATGTTTCATGGTAAGATATAATATGATTTGCGAAGTGTTATGTATTCCTCGTCTACGCTTCAAATGAATGTAAATGCGACACTTCCTTGCAAGGAAATAGCGTTTCCAGATGTCTACGTATCGTAGCAACAGATTTCTAATGCTTCTTAAAACGCGATATCGCATCTCATATCTGCGTTTCATGGTAAGATATAATATGATTTGCGAAGTGTTATGTATTCCTCGTCTACACTTCAAATGAATGTAAATGCGACACTTCCTTGCAAGGCAATAGCGTATGCAGATGTCTACCTATCGTAGCAATAGGGTTCTTATGATCCTTAAAACGCGATATCGCAACTCATTTCTATAGTTCATGGTAAGATATAATATGATTTGCGAAGTGTTATGTATTCCTCGTCTACACTTCAAATGAAAGTAAATGCGACACTTCCTTGCAAGGAAATAGCGTTTGCAGATGTCTACGTATCGTAGCAATGGAGTTCTTATGATTCTTAAAACGCGGTATCGATCTCAATTCTATGTTTCATGGTAAGATATAATATGATTTGCGAAGTGTTATGTATTCCTCGTCTACACATCAAATGAATGTAAATGCGACACTTCCTTGCAAGGAAATAGCGTTTCCAGATGTCTACGTATCGTAGCAACAGATTTCAAATGCTTCTTAAAACGCGATATCGCATCTCATTTCTATGTTTCATGGTAAAATATAATATGATTTGCGAAGTGTTATGTATTCCTCGTCTACACTTCAAATGAATGTAAATGCGACACTTCCTTGCAAGGAAATAGCGTTTGCAGATATCTACCTATCGTAGCAATAGGGTTCTAATGCTTTTTAAAACGCGATATCGCATGTCATTTCTATGTTTCATGGTAAGATATAATATGATTTGCGAAGTGTTATGTATTCCCCGTCTACGCTTCAAATGAATGTAAATGCGACACTTGCTTGCAAGGAAATAGCGTTTCCAGATGTCTACGTATCGTAGCACAGATTTCTAATGCTTCTTAAAAACGCGATATCGCATCTCATTTCTATGTTTCATGGTAAGATATAATATGATTTGCGAAGTGTTATGTATTCCCTCGTCTACACTTCAAAAGAATGTAAATGCGACACTTCCTTGCAAGGAAATAGCGTTTGCAGATATCTACCTATCGTAGCAATAGGGTTCTAATGCTTCTTAAAACGCGGTATCGCATCTCATTTCTATGTTTCATGGTAAGATATAATATGATTTGCGAAGTGTTATGTATTCCTCGTCTACGCTTCAAATGAATGTAAATGCGACACTTCCTTGCAAGGAAATAGCGTTTCCAGATGTCTACGTATCGTAGCAACAGATTTCTAATGCTTCTTAAAACGCGATATCGCATCTCATATCTGCGTTTCATGGTAAGATATAATATGATTTGCGAAGTGTTATGTATTCCTCGTCTACACTTCAAATGAATGTAAATGCGACACTTCCTTGCAAGGCAATAGCGTATGCAGATGTCTACCTATCGTAGCAATAGGGTTCTAATGCTTCTTAAAACGCGATATCGCATCTCATTTCTATGTTTCATGGTAAGATATAATATGATTTGCGAAGTGTTATGTATTCCTCGTCTACACTTCAAATGAATGTAAATGCGACACTTCGTTGCAAAGAAATAGCGTTTGCAGATGTCTACGTATTGTAGCAATGGAGTTCTTATGATTCTTAAAACGCGGTATCGATCTCAATTCTATGTTTCATGGTAAGATATAATATGATTTGCGAAGTGTTATGTATTCCTCGTCTACACTTCAAATCAATGTAAATGCGACACTTCCTTGCAAGGAAATAGCGTATGCAGATGTCTACCTATCGTAGCAATAGATTTCTAATGCTTCTTAAAACGCGATATCGCATCTCATTTCTATGTTTCATGGTAGGATATAATGTAATTTGCGAAGTTTTATGTATTCCTCGTCTACGATTCAAGTGAATGTAAATGCGACACTTCCTTGCAAAGAAATAGCGTTTCCAGATATTTACCTATCGTAGCAATAAGGTTCTAATGCTTCTTAAAACGCGATATCACATCTCATTTCTATGTTTCATGGTAAGATATAATATGATTTGCGAAGTGTTATGTATTCCTCGTCTACACTTCAAATGAATGTAAATGAAACGCTTCCTTGCAAAGAAATTGCGATTGCAGATGTCTACGTCTCGTAGCAATAGAGTTCTTATGATTCTTAAAACGCGATATCGCAACTCATTTCTATAGTTCATGGTAAGATATAATATGATTTGCGAAGTGCTATGTATTCCTCGTCTACACTTCAAATGAAAGTAAATGCCACACTTCCTTGCAAGGAAATAGCGTTTGCAGATGTCTACGTATCGTAGCAATGGAGTTCTTATGATTCTTAAAACGCCGTATCGATCTCAATTCTATGTTTCATGGTAAGATATAATATGATTTGCGAAGTGTTATGTATTCCTCGTCTACACTTCAAATGAATGTAACTGCGACACTTCCTTGCAAGGAAATAGCGTTTCCAGATGTCTACCTATCGTAGCAATAGGGTTCTAATGCTTCTTAAAACGCGATATCGCATCTCATTTCTATGTTTCATGGTAAGATATAATATGATTTGCGAAGTGTTATGTATTCCTCGTCTACACTTCAAATGAATGTAAATGCGACACTTTCCTTGCAAAGAAATAGCGTTTGCAGATATCTACGTATCGTAGCAATGGAGTTCTTATGATTCTTAAAACGCGGTATCGATCTCAATTCTATGTTTCATGGTAAGGTATAATATGATTTGCGAAGATTTATGTATTCCTCGTCTACACTTCAAATGAATGTGAATGCGACACTTCCTTGCAAGGAAATAGCGTATGCAGATGTCTACGTATCGTAGCAATAGATTTCTCATGCTTCTTAAAACGCGATATCGCATCTCATTTCTATGTTCATGGTAGGATATAATGTAATTTGCGAAGTTTTATGTATTCCTCGTCTACGATTCAAGCGAATGTAAATGCGACACTTCCTTGCAAAGAAATAGCGTTTGCAGATATCTACCTATCGTAGCAATAGGGTTCTAATGCTTCTTAAAACGCGATATCGCATCTCATTTCTATGTTTCATGGTAAGATATAATATGATTTGCGAAGTGTTATCTATTCCTCGTCTACACTTCAAATGAATGTAAATGCGACACTTCCTTGCAAGGAAATAGGCGTTTCCAGATGTCCTACGTATCGTAGCAACAGATTTCAAATGCTTCTTAAAACGCGATATCGCATCTCATTTCTATGTTTCATGGTAAGATATAATATGATTTGCGAAGTGTTATGTATTCCTCGTCTACACTTCAAATGAATGTAAATGAAACGCTTCCTTGCAAAGAAATTGCGATTGCAGATGTCTACGTCTCGTAGCAATAGAGTTCTTATGATCCTTAAAACGCGATATCGCAACTCATTTCTGTAGTTCATGGTAAGATATAATATGATTTGCGAAGTGTTATGTATTCCTCGTCTACACTTCAAATGAAAGTAAATGCGACACTTCCTTGCAAGGAAATAGCGTTTGCAGATGTCTACGTATCGTAGCAATGGAGTTCTTATGATTCTTAAAACGCGGTATCGATCTCAATTCTATGTTTCATGGTAAGATATAATATGATTTGCGAAGTGTTATCTATTCCTCGCCTACACTTCAAATGAATGTAAATGCGACACTTCCTTGCAAGGAAATAGCGTTTCCAGATGTCTACGTATCGTAGCAACAGATTTCAAATGCTTCTTAAAACGCGATATCGCATCTCATTTCTATGTTTCATGGTAAGATATAATATGATTTGCGAAGTGTTATGTATTCCTCGTCTACACTTCAAATGAATGTAAATGCGACACTTCCTTGCAAGGAAATAGCGTTTGCAGATATCTACCTATCGTAGCAATAGGGTTCTAATGCTTCTTAAAACGCGATATCGCATCTCATTTCTATGTTTCATGGTAAGATATAATATGATTTGCGAAGTGTTATGTATTCCCCGTCTACGCTTCAAATGAATGTAAATGCGACACTTGCTTGCAAGGAAATAGCGTTTCCAGATGTCTACGTATCGTAGCAACAGATTTCTAATGCTTCTTAAAACGCGATATCGCATCTCATTTCTATGTTTCATGGTAAGATATAATATGATTTGCGAAGTGTTATGTATTCCTCGTCTACACTTCAAATGAATGTAAATGCGACACTTCCTTGCAAGGCAATAGCGTATGCAGATGTCTACCTATCGTAGCAATAGGGTTCTAATGCTTCTTAAAACGCGATATCGCAACTCATTTCTATGTTTCATGGTAAGATATAATATGATTTGCGAAGTGTTATGTATTCCTCGTCTACACTTCAAATGAATGTAAATGCGACACTTCGTTGCAAAGAAATAGCGTTTGCAGATGTCTACGTATTGTAGCAATGGAGTTCTTATGATTCTTAAAACGCGGTATCGATCTCAATTCTATGTTTCATGGTAAGATATAATATGATTTGCGAAGTGTTATGTATTCCTCGTCTACACTTCAAATCAATGTAAATGCGACACTTCCTTGCAAGGAAATAGCGTATGCAGATGTCTACGTATCGTAGCAATAGATTTCTAATGCTTCTTAAAACGCGATATCGCATCTCATTTCTGTTTCATGGTAGGATATAATGTAATTTGCGAAGTTTTATGTATTCCTCGTCTACGATTCAAGTGAATGTAAATGCGACACTTCCTTGCAAAGAAATAGCGTGTCCAGATATTTACCTATCGTAGCAACAGATTTCTAATGCTTCTTAAAACGCGATATCGCATCTCATTTCTATGTTTCATGGTAAGATATAATATGATTTGCGAAGTGTTATGTATTCCTCGTCTACACTTCAAATGAATGTAAATGCGACACTTCCTTGCAAAGAAATAGCGTTTGCAGATATCTACGTATCGTAGCAATGGAGTTCTTATGATTCTTAAAACGCGGTATCGAACTCAATTCTATGTTTCATGGTAAGATATAATATGATTTGCGAAGTTTTATGTATTCCTCGTCTACACTTCAAATGAATGTGAATGCGACACTTCCTTGCAAGGAAATAGCGTATGCAGATGTCTACGTATCGTAGCAATAGATTTCTAATGCTTCTTAAAACGCGATATCGCATCTCATTTCTATGTTTCATGGTAGGATATAATGTAATTTGCGAAGTTTTATGTATTCCTCGTCTACGATTCAAGTGAATGTAAATGCGACACTTCCTTGCAAAGAAATAGCGTTTGCAGATATCTACCTATCGTAGCAATAGGGTTCTAATGCTTCTTAAAACGCGATATCGCATCTCATTTCTATGTTTCATGGTAAGATATAATATGATTTGCGAAGTGTTATGTATTCCTCGTCTACACTTCAAATGAATGTAAATGAAACGCTTCCTTGCAAAGAAATTGCGATTGCAGATGTCTACGTCTCGTAGCAATAGAGTTCTTATGATCCTTAAAACGCGACATCGCAACTCATTTCTATAGTTCATGGTAAGATATAATATGATTTGCGAAGTGTTATGTATTCCTCGTCTACACTTCAAATGAAAGTAAATGCGACACTTCCTTGCAAGGAAATAGCGTTTGCAGATGTCTACATATCGTAGCAATGGAGTTCTTATGATTCTTAAAACGCGGTATCGATCTCAATTATATGTTTCATGGTAAGATATAATATGATTTGCGAAGTGTTATGTATTCCTCGTCTACACTTCAAACGAATGTAAATGCGACACTTCCTTGCAAGGAAATAGCGTTTCCAGATGTCTACGTATCGTAGCAACAGATTTCAAATGCTTCTTAAAACGCGATATCGCATCTCATTTCTATGTTTCATGGTAAGATATAATATGATTTGCGAAGTGTTATGTATTCCTCGTCTACACTTCAAATGAATGTAAATGCGACACTTCGTTGCAAAGAAATAGCGTTTGCAGATGTCTACGTATTGTAGCAATGGAGTTCTTATGATTCTTAAAACGCGGTATCGATCTCAATTCTATGTTTCATGGTAAGATATAATATGATTTGCGAAGTGTTATGTATTCCTCGTCTACACTTCAAATCAATGTAAATGCGACACTTCCTTGCAAGGAAATAGCGTATGCAGATGTCTACGTATCGTAGCAATAGATTTCTAATGCTTCTTAAAACGCGATATCGCATCTCATTTCTGTTTCATGGTAGGATATAATGTAATTTGCGAAGTTTTATGTATTCCTCGTCTACGATTCAAGTGAATGTAAATGCGACACTTCCTTGCAAAGAAATAGCGTGTCCAGATATTTACCTATCGTAGCAACAGATTTCTAATGCTTCTTAAAACGCGATATCGCATCTCATTTCTATGTTTCATGGTAAGATATAATATGATTTGCGAAGTGTTATGTATTCCTCGTCTACACTTCAAATGAATGTAAATGCGACACTTCCTTGCAAAGAAATAGCGTTTGCAGATATCTACGTATCGTAGCAATGGAGTTCTTATGATTCTTAAAACGCGGTATCGAACTCAATTCTATGTTTCATGGTAAGATATAATATGATTTGCGAAGTTTTATGTATTCCTCGTCTACACTTCAAATGAATGTGAATGCGACACTTCCTTGCAAGGAAATAGCGTATGCAGATGTCTACGTATCGTAGCAATAGATTTCTAATGCTTCTTAAAACGCGATATCGCATCTCATTTCTATGTTTCATGGTAGGATATAATGTAATTTGCGAAGTTTTATGTATTCCTCGTCTACGATTCAAGTGAATGTAAATGCGACACTTCCTTGCAAAAGAAATAGCGTTTGCAGATATCTACCTATCGTAGCAATAGGGTTTCTAATGCTTCTTAAAACGCGATATCGCATCTCATTTCTATGTTTCATGGTAAGATATAATATGATTTGCGAAGTGTTATGTATTCCTCGTCTACACTTCAAATGAATGTAAAATGAAACGCTTCCTTGCAAAGAAATTGCGATTGCAGATGTCTACGTCTCGTAGCAATAGAGTTCTTATGATCCTTAAAACGCGACATCGCAACTCATTTCTATAGTTCATGGTAAGATATAATATGATTTGCGAAGTGTTATGTATTCCTCGTCTACACTTCAAATGAAAGTAAATGCGACACTTCCTTGCAAGGAAATAGCGTTTGCAGATGTCTACATATCGTAGCAATGGAGTTCTTATGATTCTTAAAACGCGGTATCGATCTCAATTATATGTTTCATGGTAAGATATAATATGATTTGCGAAGTGTTATGTATTCCTCGTCTACACTTCAAACGAATGTAAATGCGACACTTCCTTGCAAGGAAATAGCGTTTCCAGATGTCTACGTATCGTAGCAACAGATTTCAAATGCTTCTTAAAACGCGATATCGCATCTCATTTCTATGTTTCATGGTAAGATATAATATGATTTGCGAAGTGTTATGTATTCCTCGTCTACACTTCAAATGAATGTAAATGCGACACTTCCTTGCAAGGAAATAGCGTTTGCAGATATCTACCTATCGTAGCATTAGGGTTCTAATGCTTCTTAAAACGCGATATCGCATCTCATTTCTATGTTTCATGGTAAGATATAATATGATTTGCGAAGTGTTATGTATTCCCCGTCTACGCTTCAAATGAATGTAAATGCGACACTTGCTTGCAAGGAAATAGCGTTTCCAGATGTCTACGTATCGTAGCAACAGATTTCTAATGCTTCTTAAAACGCGATATCGCATCTCATTTCTATGTTTCATGGTAAGATATAATATGATTTGCGAAGTGTTATGTATTCCTTGTCTACACTTCAAAAGAATGTAAATGCGACACTTCCTTGCAAGGAAATAGCGTTTGCAGATATCTACCTATCGTAGCAATAGGGTTCTAATGCTTCTTAAAACGCGGTATCGCATCTTATTTCTATGTTTCATGGTAAGATATAATATGATTTGCGAAGTGTTATGTATTCCTCGTCTACGCTTCAAATGAATGTAAATGCGACACTTCCTTGCAAGGAAATAGCGTTTCCAGATGTCTACGTATCGTAGCAACAGATTTCTAATGCTTCTTAAAACGCGATATCGCATCTCATATCTGCGTTTCATGGTAAGATATAATATGATTTGCGAAGTGTTATGTATTCCTCGTCTACACTTCAAATGAATGTAAATGCGACACTTCCTTGCAAGGCAATAGCGTATGCAGATGTCTACCTATCGTAGCAATAGGGTTCTAATGCTTCTTAAAACGCGATATCGCATCTCATTTCTATGTTTCATGGTAAGATATAATATGATTTGCGAAGTGTTATGTATTCCTCGTCTACACTTCAAATGAATGTAAATGCGACACTTCCTTGCAAGGAAATAGCGTTTGCAGATGTCTACGTATCGTAGCAACAGATTTCTAATGCTTCTTAAAACGCGATATCGCATCTCATATCTACGTTTCATGGTAAGATATAATATGATTTGCGAAGTGTTATGTATTCCTCGTCTACACTTCAAATGAATGTAAATGCGACACTTCCTTGCAAGGAAATAGCGTTTCCAGATATCTACCTATCGTAGCAATAGGGTTCTAATGCTTCTTAAAACGCGATATCGCATCTCATTTCTATGTTTCATGGTAAGATATAATATGATTTGCGAAGTGTTATGTATTCCTCGTCTACACTTCAAATGAATGTAAATGAAACGCTTCCTTGCAAAGAAATTGCGATTGCAGATGTCTACGTCTCGTAGCAATAGAGTTCTTATGATTCTTAAAACGCGATATCGCAACTCATTTCTATAGTTCATGGTAAGATATAATATGATTTGCGAAGTGTTATATATTCCTCGTCTACGCTTCAAATGAATGTAAATGCGACACTTCCTTGCAAGGAAATAGCGTATGCAGATGTCTACCTATCGTAGCAATAGGGTTCTAATGCTTCTTAAAACGCGATATCGCATCTCATTTCTATGTTTCATGGTAAGATATAATATGATTTGCGAAGTGTTATGTATTCCTCGTCTACACTTCAAATGAATGTAAATGCGACACTTCCTTGCAAAGAAATAGCGTTTGCAGATGTCTACGTATCGTAGCAATGGAGTTCTTATGATTCTTAAAACGCGGTATCGATCTCAATTCTATGTTTCATGGTAAGATATAATATGATTTGCGAAGTGTTATGTATTCCTCGTCTACACTTCAAATGAATGTAAATGCGACACTTCCTTGCAAGGAAATAGCGTTTCCAGATATCTACCTATCGTAGCAATAGGGTTCTAATGCTTCTTAAAACGCGATATCGCATCTCATTTCTATGTTTCATGGTAAGATATAATATGATTTGCGAAGTGTTATGTATTCCTCGTCTACACTTCAAATGAATGTAAATGAAACGCTTCCTTGCAAAGAAATTGCGATTGCAGATGTCTACGTCTCGTAGCAATAGAGTTCTTATGATTCTTAAAACTCGATATCGCAACTCATTTCTATAGTTCATGGTAAGATATAATATGATTTGCGAAGTGTTATGTATTCCTCGTCTACACTTCAAATGAAAGTAAATGCGACACTTCCTTGCAAAGAAATTGCGATTGCAGATGTCTACGTCTCGTAGCAATAGGGTTCTAATGCTTCTTAAAACGCGATATCGCATCTCATTTCTATGTTTCATGGTAAGATATAATATGATTTGCGAAGTGTTATGTATTCCTCGTCTACACTTCAAATGAATGTAAATGAAACGCTTCCTTGCAAAGAAATTGCGATTGCAGATGTCTACGTCTCGTAGCAATAGAGTTCTTATGATTCTTAAAACTCGATATCGCAACTCATTTCTATAGTTCATGGTAAGATATAATATGATTTGCGAAGTGTTATGTATTCCTCGTCTACACTTCAAATGAAAGTAAATGCGACACTTCCTTGCAAAGAAATTGCGATTGCAGATGTCTACGTCTCGTAGCAATAGAGTTCTTATGATTCTTAAAACGCGATATCGCAACTCATTTCTATAGTTCATGGTAAGATATAATATGATTTGCGAAGTGTTATATATTCCTCGTCTACGCTTCAAATGAATGTAAATGCGACACTTCCTTGCAAGGAAATAGCGTATGCAGATGTCTACCTATCGTAGCAATAGGGTTCTAATGCTTCTTAAAACGCGATATCGCATCTCATTTCTATGTTTCATGGTAAGATATAATATGATTTGCGAAGTGTTATGTATTCCTCGTCTACGCTTCAAATGAATGTAAATGCGACACTTCCTTGCAAGGAAATAGCGTTTCCAGATGTCTACGTATCGTAGCAACAGATTTCTAATGCTTCTTAAAACGCGATATCGCATCTCATATCTACGTTTCATGCTAAGATATAATATGATTTGCGAAGTGTTATGTATTCCTCGTCTACGCTTCAAAATGAATGTAAATGCGACACTTCCTTGCAAGGAAATAGCGTTTCCAGATGTCTACGTATCGTAGCAACAGATTTCTAATGCTTCTTAAAACGCGATATCGCATCTCATATCTACGTTTCATGGTAAGATATAATATGATTTGCGAAGTGTTATGTATTCCTCGTCTACACTTCAAATGAATGTAAATGCGACACTTCCTTGCAAGGAAATAGGGTATGCAGATGTCTACCTATCGTAGCAATAGGGTTCTAATGCTTCTTAAAACGCGATATCGCATCTCATTTCTATGTTTCATGGTAAGATATAATATGATTTGCGAAGTGTTATGTATTCCTCGTCTACACTTCAAATGAATGTAAATGCGACACTTCCTTGCAAAGAAATAGCGTTTGCAGATGTCTACGTATCGTAGCAATGGAGTTCTTATGATTCTTAAGACGCGGTATCGATCTCAATTCTATGTTTCATGGTAAGATATAATATGATTTGCGAAGTGTTATGTATTCCTCGTCAGCACTTCAAATGAATGTAAATGCGACACTTCCTTACTAGGATATAGCGTCTGCAGATGTCTAGGTATCGTAGCAATAGAGTTCAAATGCTTCCTAAAACGAGATATTGCATCTCATATCTATGTTTAATGATAAGATATAATATTCATTGCGAAGTGTTATGCATTCCTCGTCTACGATTCAAATGAATGTAAATGCGACACATCCTTGCAAGGAAATAGCGTTTGCAGATGTCTACGTATCGTAGCAATAGAGTTCTTATGATTCTTAAAACGCGATACCGCATCTCATTTCTATGTTTCATGGTAAGATATAATATGATTTGCGAAGTGTCATGTATTCCTCGTCTATACTTCAAATGAATGTAAATACGACACTTCATTGCTAGGAAATAGCGTCTGCAGATGTCTAGGTATCGTAGCAATAGGGTTCTTATGATTCTTAAAACGCGATATCGCAACTCATTTCTGTGGTTCATGGTAAGATATAATATGATTTGCGAAGTGTTATGTATTCCTCGTCTACACTTCAAATGAAAGTAAATGCGACACTTCCTTGCAAGGAAATAGAGTTTGCAGATGTCTACGTATCGTAGCAATGGAGTTCTTATGATTCTTAAAACGCGGTATCGATCTCAATTCTGTGTTTCATGGTAAGATATAATATGATTTGCGAAGTGTTGTGGATTCCTCGTCTACACTTCAAATGAATGTAAATGCAACACTTCCTTGCAAAGAAATAGCGTTTGCAGATGTCTACGTATCGTAGAAATAGGTTTCTAATGCTTCTTAAAACGCGATATCGCATCTCTTTTCTATGTTTCATGGTAAGATATAATATGATTTGCGAAGTGTTATGTATTCCGCGTTTACACTTCAAATGAATGTGAATGCCACACTTCCTCGCTAGGAAATAGCGTTTGCAGATGTCTACGTATCGTAGCAATAGATTTCTAATGCTTCTTAAAACGCGATATCGCATCTCATTTCTATGTTTCATGGTAAGATATAATATGATTTGCGAAGTGTTATGTATTCCTCGTCTACGCTTCAAATGAATGTAAATGCAACGCTTCCTTGCAAAGAAATAGCGTTTGCAGATGTCTACGTATCGTAGCAATAGAGTTCTTATGATTCTTAAAACGCGATATCGCATCTCATTTCTATGGTTCATGGTATGATATAATATGATTTGCGAAGTGTTATGTATTCCTCGTCTACACTTCAAATGAATGTAAATGCGACACTTCCTTGCTAGGAAATAGCGTCTGCAGATGTCTAGGTATCGTAGCGATAGTGTTCTAATGCTTCATAAAACGCGATATCGCATCTCATTTCAATGTTTCATGGTAAAATATAATTTGATTTGCGAAGTGTTATGTATTCCTCGTCAGCACTTCAAATGAATATAAATGCGACACTTCCTTACTAGGATATAGCGTCTGCAGATGTCTAGGTATCGTAGCAATAGAGTTCAAATGCTTCCTAAAACGAGATATTGCATCTCATATCTATGTTTAATGATAAGATATAATATTCATTGCGAAGTGTTATGCATTCCTCGTCTACGATTCAAATGAATGTAAATGCGACACATCCTTGCAAGGAAATAGCGTTTGCAGATGTCTACGTATCGTAGCAATAGAGTTCTTATGATTCTTAAAACGCGATACCGCATCTCATTTCTATGTTTCATGGTAAGATATAATATGATTTGCGAAGTGTCATGTATTCCTCGTCTATACTTCAAATGAATGTAAATACGACACTTCATTGCTAGGAAATAGCGTCTGCAGATGTCTAGGTATCGTAGCAATAGGGTTCTTATGATTCTTAAAACGCGATATCGCAACTCATTTCTGTGGTTCATGGTAAGATATAATATGATTTGCGAAGTGTTATGTATTCCTCGGCTACACTTCAAATGAAAGTAAATGCGACACTTCCTTGCAAGGAAATAGAGTTTGCAGATGTCTACGTATCGTAGCAATGGAGTTCTTATGATTCTTAAAACGCGGTATCGATCTCAATTCTGTGTTTCATGGTAAGATATAATATGATTTGCGAAGTGTTGTGGATTCCTCGTCTACACTTCAAATGAATGTAAATGCAACACTTCCTTGCAAAGAAATAGCGTTTGCAGATGTCTACGTATCGTGGCAATGGGGTTCTAATGCTTCTTAAAACGCGATATCGCATCTCATTTCTATGTTTCATGGTAGGATATAATGTAATTTGCGAAGTTTTATGTATTCCTCGTCTACGATTCAAATGAATGTAAATGCGACACTTCCTTGCAAAGAAATAGCGTTTGCAGATATTTACCTATCGTAGCAATAGGGTTCTAATGCTTCTTAAAACGCGATATCGCATCTCATTTCTATGTTTCATGGTAAGATATAATGTGATTTGCGAAGTGTTATGTATTCCTCGTCTACACTTCAAATGAATGTAAATGAAACCCTTCCTTGCAAAGAAATTGCGATTGCAGATGTCTACGTCTCGTAGCAATAGAGTTCTTATGATTCTTAAAACGCGATATCGCATCTCATTTCTATGTTTCATGGTAGGATATAATATAATTTGCGAAGTGTTATGTATTCCTCGTCTACACTTCAAATGAATGTAAATGCGACACTTCCTTGCAAAGAAATAGCGATTGCAGATGTCTACGTATCGTAGCAATAGATTTCTAATGCTTCTTAAAACGCGATATCGCATCTCAGTTCTGTGTTTCATGGTAAGATATAATATGATTTGCGAAGTGTCATGTATTCCTCCTCTACACTTCAAATGAATGTAAATGCGACACTTCCTTGCAAGGAAGTAGCGTTTGCAAATGTCTACCTATCGTAGCTATGGTGTTCTAATTCTTCTTAAAACGCGATATCGCATCTCATTTCTATGTTTCATGGTAAGATATAACATGATTTGCGAAGTGTTATGTATTCCTCGTCTACACTTCAAATGAATGCGAATGAGATACTTCCTCGCTAGGAAATAGCGTTTGCAGATGTCTACGTATCGTAGCAATAGCTTTCTAATGCTTCTTAAAACGCGATATCGCATCTCATTTCTATGTTTCATGGTAAGATATAATATGATTTGCGAAGTGTCATGTATTCCTGTTCTACAATTCAAATGAATGTGAATGCGACACTTCCTCGCTAGGAAATAGCGTTTGCAGATGTCTACGTATCGTAGCAATAGATTTCTAATGCTTTTTAAAACGCGATATCGCATCTCATTTCTATGTTTCATGGTAAGATATAATATGATTTGCGAAGTGTTATGTATTCCTCGTCTACGTTTGAAATGAATGTAAATGCGACACTTCCTTGCAAGGAAATAGCGTTTGCAGGTGTCTACGTATCTTAGCAATGGAGTTCTTATGATTCTTAAAACGCGGTATCGATCTCAATTCTATGTTTCATGGTAGGATATAATATGATTTGCGAAGTGTTATGTATTCCTCGTCTACACTTCAAATGAATGTAAATGCGACACTTCCTTGCAAAGAAATAGCGTTTGCAGATGTCTACGTATCGTAGCAATAGAGTTCTTATGATTCTTAGAACGCGATATTGCATCTCATTTCTATGTTTCATGGTAAGATATAATATGATTTGCGAAGTGACATGTATTCCTCGTCTACACTACAAATGAATGTGAATGCGACACTCCCCCGCTAGGAAATAGCGTTTGCAGATGTCTACGTATCGTAGCAATAGATTTCTGATGCTTCTTAAAACGCGATATCGCATCTCATTTCTATGTTTCATGGTAAGATATAATATGATTTGCGAAGTGTTATGTATTCCTCGTCAACACTTCTAATGAATGTAAATGCGACACTTCCTTGCAAGGAAATAGCGTTTGCAGATGTCTACGTATCGTAGCAATAGAGATCTTATGATTCTTAAAACGCGATATCGCATTCCATTTCTATGTTTCATGGTAAGGTATAATATGATTTGCGAGGTGATATGTATTCCTCGTCTACACTTCAAATGAATGCAAATGCGACACTTCCTTGCAAGGAAATAGCGTTTGCAGATGTGTACGTATCGAAGCAATAGTGTTCTAATGCTTCTTAGAACGCGATATCGCATCTCATTTCTATGTTTCATGGTAAGATATAATAGGATTTGCGAAGTATCATGTATTCCTCGTCTACACGTCAAATGAATGTGAATGCGACACTTCCTTGCAAGGAAATAGCGTTTGCAGATGTCTACGTATCGTAGCAATAGATATCTTATGATTCTTAAAACGCGATATCGCATCCCATTTCTATGTTTCATGGTAAGGTATAATATGATTTGCGAAGTGTCATGCATACCTCGTATTCACTTCAATGGAATATAAATGCGACACTTCCATGCTAGGAAATAGCGTTTGCAGATGTCTAAGTATCTTAGCAATAGAGTTCTTATGATTCTTAAAACGCGATATCGCATTCTCTTTCTATGTTTCATGGTAAGGTATAATATGATTTGCGAAGTGATATGTATTCCTCGTCTACACTTCAAATGAATGTAAATGCGACACTTCCTTGGAAGGAAATAGCGTCTGCAGATGTCTACGTGTCGTAGCAATGGATCTCTGATGCTTCTTAAAACGCGATATCGCATCTCATATCTATGTTTCATGGTAAGATATAATATGATTTGCGAAGTGTCATGTATTCCTCGTCTACACTACAAATGAATGTGAATGCGACACTCCCTCGCTAGGAAATAGCGTTTGCAGATGTCTACGTATCGTAGCAATAGATTTCTAATGCTTCTTAAAACGCGATATCGCATCTCATTTCTATGTTTCATCGTAAGATATAATATGATTTGCGAAGTGTTATGTATTCCTCGTCTACACTTCAAAAGAATGTAAATGCGACACTTTCTTGCTAGGAAATAGCGTTTCCAGATGACCACGTATCGTAAGAATAGAGTTCTAATACTTCTTAAAACAAGATGTCGCATATCATTTCTATGTTTCATAATAAGATATAATATGCATTGCGAGGTGTCATGCATACCTCGTATTCACTTCAATGGAATATAAATGCGACACTTCCATGCTAGGAAATAGCGTTTGCAGATGTCTAAGTATCGTAGCGATAGAGTTCTAATGCTTCTTAAAACGAGATGTCCCATTTCATTTCTATGTTTCGTGATAACATATAATATTCATTGTGGAGTGTTATGTATACCTCGTATTCATTTCAAAAGAATGTAAATGTGACACTTCCTTGCTGGGAAATATTGTTTGCAGATAAGCATCGTAGGAATAGAGTTCTAATGCTTCTTAAAACGCGATATCGCATCTCATTTCTATGTTTCATGGTAAGATATAATATGATTTGCGAAGTGTTATGTATTCCGCGTTTACACTTCAAATGAATGTGAATGCCACACTTCCTCGCTAGGAAATAGCGTTTGCAGATGTCTACGTATCGTAGCAATAGATTTCTAATGCTTCTTAAAACGCGATATCGCAACTCATTTCTGTGGTTCATGGTAAGATATAATATGATTTGCGAAGTGTTATGTATTCCTCGTCTACACTTCAAATGAAAGTAAATGCGACACTTCCTTGCAAGGAAATAGAGTTTGCAGATGTCTACGTATCGTAGCAATGGAGTTCTTATGATTCTTAAAACGCGGTATCGATCTCAATTCTATGTTTCATGTTAAGATATAATATGATTTGCGAAGTGTTGTGGATTCCTCGTCTACACTTCAAATGAATGTAAATGCAACACTTCCTTGCAAAGAAATAGCGTTTGCAGATGTCTACGTATCGTAGAAATAGGTTTCTAATGCTTCTTAAAACGCGATATCGCATCTCTTTTCTATGTTTCATGGTAAGATATAATATGATTTGCGAAGTGTTATGTATTCCGCGTTTACACTTCAAATGAATGTGAATGCCACACTTCCTCGCTAGGAAATAGCGTTTGCAGATGTCTACGTATCGTAGCAATAGATTTCTAATGCTTCTTAGAACGCGATATCGCATCTCATTTCTATGTTTCATGGTAAGATTTAATATGATTTGCGAAGTGTTATGTATTCCTCGTCTACGCTTCAAATGAATGTAAATGCGACACTTCCTTGCAAGGAAATAGCGTTTGCAGATGTCTACGTATCGTGGCAATGGGGTTCTTATGATTCTTAAAACGCGATATCGATCTCAATTTTATGTTTCATGGTAAGATATAATATGATTTGCGAAGTGATATATATTCCTCGTCTGCACTTCAAATGATTATAAATGCGACCCTTCCTTGCAAGGATATAGCTTTTGCAGATGTCTACGTATCGTAGCAATAGATTTCTAATGCTTCTTAAAACGCGATATCGCATCCCATTTCTATGTTTCATGGTAGGATATAATGTAATTTGCGAAGTTTTATGTATTCCTCGTCTACGATTCAAATGAATGTAAATGCGACACTTCCTTGCAAAGAAATAGCGTTTGCAGATATTTACCTATCGTAGCAATAGGGTTCTAATGCTTCTTAAAACGCGATATCGCATCTCATTTCTATGTTTCATGGTAAGATATAATATGATTTGCGAAGTGTTATGTATTCCTCGTCTACACTTCAAATGAATGTAAATGAAACCCTTCCTTGCAAAGAAATTGCGATTGCAGATGTCTACGTCTCGTAGCAATAGAGTTCTTATGATTCTTAAAGCGCGATATCGCAACTCAATTCTATAGTTCATGGTAAGATATAATATGATTTGCGAAGTGTTATGTATTCCTCGTCTACACTTCAAATGAAAGTAAATGCGACACTTCCTTGCAAGGAAATAGCGTTTGCAGATGTCTACGTATCGTAGCAATGGAGTTCTTATGATTCTTAAAACGCGGTATCGATCTCAATTCTATGTTTCATGGTAAGATATAATATGATTTGCGAAGTGTTATGTATTCCTCGTCTACACTTCAAATGAATGTAAATGCGACACTTCCTTGCAAGGAAATAGCGTTTCCAGATGTCTACGTATCGTAGCAACAGATTTCTAATGCTTCTTAAAACGCGATATCGCATCTCATTTCTATGTTTCATGGTAAGATATAATATGATTTGCGAAGTGTTATGTATTCCTCGTCTACACTTCAAATGAATGTAAATGCGACACTTCCTTGCAAGGAAATAGCGTTTGCAGATATCTACCTATCGTAGCAATAGGGTTCTAATGCTTCTTAAAAGGCGATCGCATCTCATTTCTATGTTTCATGGTAAGATATAATATGATTTGCGAAGTGTTATGTATTCCTCGTCTACGCTTCAAATGAATGTAAATGCGACACTTCCTTGCAAGGAAATAGCGTATGCAGATGTCTACCTATCGTAGCAATAGGGTTCTAATGCTTCTTAAAACGCGATATCGCATCTCATTTCTATGTTTCATGGTAAGATATAATATGATTTGCGAAGTGTTATGTATTCCTCGTCTACACTTCAAATGAATGTAAATGCGACACTTCCTTGCAAGGAAATAGCGTTTCCAGATATCTACCTATCGTAGCAATAGGGTTCTAATGCTTCTTAAAACGCGATATCGCATCTCATTTCTATGTTTCATGGTAAGATATAATATGATTTGCGAAGTGTTATGTATTCCTCGACTACACTTCAAATGAATGTAAATGAAACGCTTCCTTGCAAAGAAATTGCGATTGCAGATGTCTACGTCTCGTAGCAATAGAGTTCTTATGATTCTTAAAACGCGATATCGCAACACATTTCTATAGTTCATGGTAAGATATAATATGATTTGCGAAGTGTTATATATTCCTCGTCTACACTTCAAATGAATGTAAATGCGACCCTTCCTTGCAAGGAAATAGCGTTTGCAGATGTCTACCTATCGTAGCAACAGGGTTCTAATGCTTCTTAAAACGCGATATCGCATCTCATTTCTATGTTTCATGGTAAGATATAATATGATTTGCGAAGTGTTATGTATTCCTCGTCTACACTTCAAATGAATGTAAGTGAAACGCTTCCTTGCAAAGAAATTGCGATTGCAGATGTCTACGTCTCGTAGCAATAGAGTTCCTATGATTCTTAAAACGCGATATCGCAACTCATTTCTATAGTTCATGGTAAGATATAATATGATTTGCGAAGTGTTATGTATTCCTCGTCTACACTTCAAATGAAAGTAAATGCGACACTTCCTTGCAAGGAAATAGCGTTTGCAGATGTCTACGTATCGTAGCAATGGAGTTCTTATGATTCTTAAAACGCGGTATCGATCTCAATTCTATGTTTCATGGTAAGATATAATATGATTTGCGAAGTGTTATGTATTCCTCGTCTACACTTCAAATGAATGTAAATGCGACACTTCTTTGCAAGGAAATAGCGTATGCAGATGTCTACCTATCGTAGCAATAGGGTTCTAATGCTTCTTAAAACGCGATATCGCATCTCATTTCTATGTTTCATGGTAAGATATAATATGATTTGCGAAGTGTTATGTATTCCTCGTCTACACTTCAAATGAATGTAAATGCGACACTTCCTTGCAAAGAAATAGCGTTTGCAGATGTCTACGTATCGTAGCAATGGAGTTCTTATGATTCTTAAAACGCGGTATCGATCTCAATTCTATGTTTCATGGTAAGATATAATATGATTTGCGAAGTGTTATGTATTCCTCGTCTACACTTCAAATGAATGTGAATGCGACACTTCCTTGCAAGGAAATAGCGTATGCAGATGTCTACGTATCGTAGCAATAGATTTCTAATGCTTCTTAAAACGCGATATCGCATCTCATTTCTATGTTTCATGGTAGGATATAATGTAATTTGCGAAGTTTTATGTATTCCTCGTCTACGATTCAAGTGAATGTAAATGCGACACTTCCTTGCAAGGAAATAGCGTTTCCAGATGTCTACGTATCGTAGCAACAGATTTCTAATGCTTCTTAAAACGCGATATCGCATCTCATATCTACGTTTCATGGTAAGATATAATATGATTTGCGAAGTGTTATGTATTCCTCGTCTACACTTCAAATGAATGTAAATGCGACACTTCCTTGCAAGGAAATAGCGTATGCAGATGTCTACCTATCGTAGCAATAGGGTTCTAATGCTACTTAAAACGCGATATCGCATCTCATTTCTATGTTTCATGGTAAGATATAATATGATTTGCGTTGTGTTATGTATTCTTCGTCTACACTTCAAATGAATGTAAATGCGACACTTCCTTGCAAAGAAATAGCGTTTCCAGATGTCTACGTATTATAGCAATGGAGTTCTTATGATTCTTAAAGCGCGGTATCGCATCTCATTTCTATGTTTCATGGTAAGATATAATATGATTTGCGAAGTGTTATGTATTCCTCGACTACACTTCAAATGAATGTAAATGAAACGCTTCCTTGCAAAGAAATTGCGATTGCAGATGTCTACGTCTCGTAGCAATAGAGTTCTTATGATTCTTAAAACGCGATATCGCAACACATTTCTATAGTTCATGGTAAGATATAATATGATTTGCGAAGTGTTATATATTCCTCGTCTACACTTCAAATGAATGTAAATGCGACACTTCCTTGCAAGGAAATAGCGTTTGCAGATGTCTACGTATCGTAGCAATGGAGTTCTTATGATTCTTAAAACGCGGTATCGATCTCAATTCTATGTTTCATGGTAAGATATAATATGATTTGCGAAGTGTTATGTATTCCTCGTCTACACTTCAAATGAATGTAAATGCGACACTTCCTTGCAAGGAAATAGCGTTTCCAGATGTCTACGTATCGTAGCAACAGATTTCTAATGCTTCTTAAAACGCGATATCGCATCTCATTTCTATGTTTCATGGTAAGATATAATATGATTTGCGAAGTGTTATGTATTTCTCGTCTACACTTCAAATGAATGTAAATGCGACCCTTCCTTGCAAGGAAATAGCCTTTGCAGATGTCTACCTATCGTAGCAACAGGGTTCTAATGCTTCTTAAAACGCGATATCGCATCTCATTTCTATGTTTCATGGTAAGATATAATATGATTTGCGAAGTGTTATGTATTCCTCGTCTACACTTCAAATGAATGTAAGTGAAACGCTTCCTTGCAAAGAAATTGCGATTGCAGATGTCTACGTCTCGTAGCAATAGAGTTCTTATGATTCTTAAAACGCGATATCGCAACTCATTTCTATAGTTCATGGTAAGATATAATATGATTTGCGAAGTGTTATGTATTCCTCGTCTACACTTCAAATGAAAGTAAATGCGACACTTCCTTGCAAGGAAATAGCGTTTGCAGATGTCTACGTATCGTAGCAATGGAGTTCTTATGATTCTTAAAACGCGGTATCGATCTCAATTCTATGTTTCATGGTAAGATATAATATGATTTGCGAAGTGTTATGTATTCCTCGTCTACACTTCAAATGAATGTAAATGCGACACTTCTTTGCAAGGAAATAGCGTATGCAGATGTCTACCTATCGTAGCAATAGGGTTCTAATGCTTCTTAAAACGCGATATCGCATCTCATTTCTATGTTTCATGGTAAGATATAATATGATTTGCGAAGTGTTATGTATTCTTCGTCTACACTTCAAATGAATGTAAATGCGACCCTTCCTTGCAAGGAAATAGCGTTTGCAGATGTCTACCTATCGTAGCAACAGGGTTCTAATGCTTCTTAAAACGCGATATCGCATCTCATCTCTATGTTTCATGGTAAGATATAATATGATTTGCGAAGTGTTATGTATTCCTCGTCTACACTTCAAATGAATGTAAGTGAAACGCTTCCTTGCAAAGAAATTGCGATTGCAGATGTCTACGTCTCGTAGCAATAGAGTTCTTATGATTCTTAAAACGCGATATCGCAACTCATTTCTATAGTTCATGGTAAGATATAATATGATTTGCGAAGTGTTATGTATTCCTCGTCTACACTTCAAATGAAAGTAAATGCGACACTTCCTTGCAAGGAAATAGCGTTTGCAGATGTCTACGTATCGTAGCAATGGAGTTCTTATGATTCTTAAAACGCGGTATCGATCTCAATTCTATGTTTCATGGTAAGATATAATATGATTTGCGAAGTGTTATGTATTCCTCGTCTACACTTCAAATGAATGTAAATGCGACACTTCTTTGCAAGGAAATAGCGTATGCAGATGTCTACCTATCGTAGCAATAGGGTTCTAATGCTTCTTAAAACGCGATATCGCATCTCATTTCTATGTTTCATGGTAAGATATAATATGATTTGCGAAGTGTTATGTATTCCTCGTCTACACTTCAAATGAATGTAAATGCGACACTTCCTTGCAAAGAAATAGCGTTTGCAGATGTCTACGTATCGTAGCAATGGAGTTCTTATGATTCTTAAAACGCGGTATCGATCTCAATTCTATGTTTCATGGTAAGATATAATATGATTTGCGAAGTGTTATGTATTCCTCGTCTACACTTCAAATGAATGTGAATGCGACACTTCCTTGCAAGGAAATAGCGTATGCAGATGTCTACGTATCGTAGCAATAGATTTCTAATGCTTCTTAAAACGCGATATCGCATCTCATTTCTATGTTTCATGGTAAGATATAATATAATTTGCGAAGTGTCATGTATTCCTCTCCTACACTTCAAATGAATGTGAAAGCGACACTTCCTCGCTAGGAAATAGCGTTTGCAGATGTCTACGTATCGTAGCAATAGATTTCTAATGCTACTTAAAGCGCGATATCGCATCTCATTTCTATGTTTCATGGTAAGATATAATATGATTTGCGAAGTGTTATGTATTCCTCGTCTACACTTCAAATGAATGTAAATGCGACACTTCCTTGCAAGGAAATAGCGTATGCAGATGTCTACCTATCGTAGCAATAGGGTTCTAATGCTACTTAAAACGCGATATCGCATCTCATTTCTATGTTTCATGGTAAGATATAATATGATTTGCGAAGTGTTATGTATTCTTCGTCTACACTTCAAATGAATGTAAATGCGACACTTCGTTGCAAAGAAATAGCGTTTGCAGATGTCTACGTATTGTAGCAATGGAGTTCTTATGATTCTTAAAACGCGGTATCGATCTCAATTCTATGTTTCACGGTAGGATATAATATGATTTGCGAAGTGTTATGTATTCCTCGTCTACACTTCAAGTGAATGTAAATGCGACACTTCCTTGCAAGGAAATAGCGTATGCAGATGTCTACGTATCGTAGCAATAGATTTCTAATGCTTCTTAAAACGCGATATCGCATCTCATTTCTATGTTTCATGGTAGGATATAATGTAATTTGCGAAGTTTTATGTATTCCTCGTCTACGATTCAAGTGAATGTAAATGCGACACTTCCTTGCAAAGAAATAGCGTTTCCAGATATTTACCTATCGTAGCAATAGGGTTCTAATGCTTCGTAAAACGCGATATCGCATCTCATTTCTATGTTTCATGGTAAGACATAATATGATTTGCGAAGTGTTATGTATTCCTCGTCTACACTTCAAATGAATGTAAATGAAACGCTTCCTTGCAAAGAAATTGCGATTGCAGATGTCTACGTCTCGTAGCAATAGAGTTCTTATGATTCTTAAAACGCGATATCGCAACTCATTTCTATAGTTCATGGTAAGATATAATATGATTTGCGAAGTGCTATGTATTCCTCGTCTACACTTCAAATGAAAGTAAATGCCAAACTTCCTTGCAAGGAAATAGCGTTTGCAGATGTCTACGTATCGTAGCAATGGAGTTCTTATGATTCTTAAAACGCGGTATCGATCTCAATTCTATGTTTCATGGTAAGATATAATATGATTTGCGAAGTGTTATGTATTCCTCGTCTACACTTCAAATGAATGTAAATGCGACACTTCCTTGCAAGGAAATAGCGTGTGCAGATATCTACCTATCGTAGCAATAGGGTACTAATGCTTCTTAAAACGCGATATCGCATCTCATTTCTATGTTTCATGGTAAGATATAATATGATTTGCGAAGTGTTATGTATTCCTCGTCTACGCTTCAAATGAATGTAAATGCGACACATCCTTGCAAGGAAATAGCGTGTGTAGATATCTACCTATCGTAGCAATAGGGTACTAATGCTTCTTAAAACGCGATATCGCATCTCATTTCTATGTTTCATGGTAAGATATAATATGATTTGCGAAGTGTTATGTATTCCTCGTCTACGCTTCAAATGAATGTAAATGCGACACATCCTTGCAAGGAAATAGCGTTTCCAGATGTCTACGTATCGTAGGAACAGATTTCTGATGCTTCTTAAAACGCGATATCGCATCTCATATCTACGTTTCATGGTAAGATATAATATGATTTGCGAAGTGTTATGTATTCCTCGTCTACACTTCAAATGAATGTAAATGCGACACTTCCTTGCAAGGAAATTGCGTTTGCAGATGTCTACGTATCGTAGCAATAGAGTTCTTATGATACTTAAAACGCGATATCGCATCTCATTTCTATGGTTCATGGTAAGATATAATATGATTTGCGAAGTGTTATGTATTCCTCGTCTACACTTCAAATGAATGTAAATGCGACACTTCCTCGCAAGGAAATAGCGTTTGCAGATGTCTACCTATCGTAGCAATAGGGTTCTTATGATTCTTAAAACGCGGTATCGATCTCAATTCTATGTTTCATGGTAAGATATAATATGATTTGCGAAGTGTTATGTATTCCTCGTCTACACTTCAAATGAATGTAAATGCGACACTTCCTTGCAAGGAGATAGCGTTTCCAGATGTCTACGTATCGTAGCAATAGATTTCTAATGCTTCTTAAAACGCGATATCGCATCTCATATCTATGTTTCATGGTAAGATATAATATGATTTGCGAAGTGTTATGTATTCCTCGTCTACACTTCAAATGAATGTAAATGAAACGCTTCCTCGCAAAGAAATAGCGATTGCAGATGTCTACGTCTCGTAGCAATAGAGTTCTTATGATTCTTAAAACGCGACATCGCAACTCATTTCTATGGTTCATGGTAAGATATAATATGATTTGCGAAGTGTTATGTATTCCTCGTCTACACTTCAAATGAATGTAAATGCGACACTTCCTTGCAAGGAAATAGCGTTTGCAGATGTCTACGTATCGATGCAATGGGGTTCAATTGCATTTTAAAACGAGATATTGCATCTCATATCTATGTTTCATGGTAAGATATAATATGATTTGCGAAGTGTCATGTATTCCTCGTCTACACTTCAAATGAATGTAAATGCGACACTTCCTCGCTAGGAAATAGCGTTTGCAGATGTCTACGTATCGTAGCAATAGATTTCTAAGGCTTCCTAAAGCGCGATATCGCATCTCATTTCTATCTTTCATGGTAAGATATAATATGATTTGCGAAGTGTTATGTATTCCTCGTCTACACTTCAAATGAATGTGAAAGCGACACTTCCTCGCTAGGAAATAGCGCTTGCAGATGTCTACGTATCGTAGCAATGGTGCTCTTATGATTCTTAAAACGCGATATCGCATCTCATTTCTATGTTTCATGGTAAGATATAATATGATTTGCGAAGTATCATGTATTCCTCGTCTACACTTCAAGTGAATGTGAATGCGACACTTCCTTGCAAGGAAATAGCGTTTGCAGATGTCTACGTATCGTAGCAATAGATATCTTATGATTCTTAAAACGCGATATCGCATCCCATTTCTATGTTTCATGGTAAGGTATAATATGATTTGCGAAGTGATATGTATTCCTCGTCTACACTTCAAATGAATGTAAATGCGACACTTCCTTGGAAGGAAATAGCGTCTGCAGATGTCTACGTATCGTAGCAATGGATCTCTGATGCTTCTTAAAACGCGATATCGCATCTCATTTCTATGTTTCATGGTAAGATATAATATGATTTGCGAAGTGTCATGTATTCCTCTTCTACAATTCAAATGAATGTGAATGCGACACTTCCTCGCTAGGAAATAGCGTTTGCAGATGTCTGCGTATCGTAGCAATAGATTTCTAATGCTTTTTAAAACGCGATATCGCATCTCATTTCTATGTTTCATGGTAAGATATAATATGATTTGCGAAGTGTTATGTATTCCTCCTCTACGTTTCAAATGAATGTAAATGCGACACTTCCTTGCAAGGAAATAGCGTTTGCAGGTGTCTACGTATCGTGGCAATGGAGTTCTTATGATTTTTAAAACGCGATATCGATCTCAATTTTATGTTTCATGGTAAGATATAATATGATTTGCGAAGTGTTATGTATTCCTCGTCTACACTTCAAATGATTATAAATGCGACCCTTCCTTGCAAGGAAATAGCTTTTGCAGATGTCTACGTATCGTAGCAATAGATTTCTAATGCTTCTTAAAACGCGATATCGCATCTCATTTCTATGTTTCATGGTAAGATATAATATAATTTGCGAAGTGTCATGTATTCCTCTCCTACACTTCAAATGAATGTGAAAGCGACACTTCCTCGCTAGGAAATAGCGTTTGCAGATGTCTACGTATCGTAGCAATAGATTTCTAATGCTACTAAAAGCGCGATATCGCATCTCATTTCTATGTTTCATGGTAAGATGTAATATGATTCGCGAAGTGTTATGTATTCCTCGTCTACACTTCAAGTGAATGTAAATGCGACCCTTCCTTGCAAAGAAATAGCGTTTGCAGGTGTCTACGTATCGTGGCAATGGAGTTCTTATGATTCTTAAAACGCGGTATCGATCTCAATTCTATGTTTCATGGTAAGATATAATATGATTTGCGAAGTGTTATGTATTCCTCGTCTACACTTCAAATGAATGTAAATGCGACACTTCCTTGCAAGGAAATAGCGTTTCCAGATATCTACGTATCGTAGCAACAGATTTCTAATGCTTCTTAAAACGCGATATCGCATCTCATATCTACGTTTCATGGTAAGATATAATATGATTTGCGAAGTGTTATGTATTCCTCGTCTACACTTCAAATGAATGTAAATGCGACAATTCCTTGCAAGGAAATAGCGTATGCAGATGTCTACCTATCGTAGCAATAGGGTTCTAAAGCTTCTTAAAACGCGATATCGCATCTCATTTCTATGTTTCATGGTAAGATATAATGTGATTTGCGAAGTGTTATGTATTCCTCGTCTACACTTCAAATGAAAGTAAATGCCAAACTTCCTTGCAAGGAAATAGCGTTTGCAGATGTCTACGTATCGTAGCAATGGAGTTCTTATGATTCTTAAAACGCGGTATCGATCTCAATTCTATGTTTCATGGTAAGATATAATATGATTTGCGAAGTGTTATGTATTCCTCGTCTACACTTCAAATGAATGTAAATGCGACACTTCCTTGCAAGGAAATAGCGTGTGCAGATATCTACCTATCGTAGCAATAGCTTTCTAATGCTTCTTAAAACGCGATATCGCATCTCATTCCTATGTTTCATGGTAAGATATAATATGATTTGCGAAGTGTTATGTATTCCTCGTCTACGCTTCAAATGAATGTAAATGCGACACATCCTTGCAAGGAAATAGCGTGTGTAGATATCTACCTATCGTAGCAATAGGGTACTAATGCTTCTTAAAACGCGATATCGCATCTCATTTCTATGTTTCATGGTAAGATATAATATGATTTGCGAAGTGTTATGTATTCCTCGTCTACGCTTCAAATGAATGTAAATGCGACACATCCTTGCAAGGAAATAGCGTTTCCAGATGTCTACGTATCGTAGGAACAGATTTCTGATGCTTCTTAAAACGCGATATCGCATCTCATATCTACGTTTCATGGTAAGATATAATATGATTTGCGAAGTGTCATGTATTCCTCGTCTACACTTCAAATGAATGTGAAAGCGACACTTCCTCGCTAGGAAATAGCGCTTGCAGATGTCTACGTATCGTAGCAATGGTGCTCTTATGATTCTTAAAACGCGATATCGCATCTCATTTCTATGTTTCATGGTAAGATATAATATGATTTGCGAAGTATCATGTATTCCTCGTCTACACTTCAAGTGAATGTGAATGCGACACTTCCTTGCAAGGAAATAGCGTTTGCAGATGTCTACGTATCGTAGCAATAGATATCTTATGATTCTTAAAACGCGATATCGCATCCCATTTCTATGTTTCATGGTAAGGTATAATATGATTTGCGAAGTGATATGTATTCCTCGTCTACACTTCAAATGAATGTAAATGCGACACTTCCTTGGAAGGAAATAGCGTCTGCAGATGTCTACGTATCGTAGCAATGGATCTCTGATGCTTCTTAAAACGCGATATCGCATCTCATTTCTATGTTTCATGGTAAGATATAATATGATTTGCGAAGTGTCATGTATTCCTCTTCTACAATTCAAATGAATGTGAATGCGACACTTCCTCGCTAGGAAATAGCGTTTGCAGATGTCTGCGTATCGTAGCAATAGATTTCTAATGCTTTTTAAAACGCGATATCGCATCTCATTTCTATGTTTCATGGTAAGATATAATATGATTTGCGAAGTGTTATGTATTCCTCCTCTACGTTTCAAATGAATGTAAATGCGACACTTCCTTGCAAGGAAATAGCGTTTGCAGGTGTCTACGTATCGTGGCAATGGAGTTCTTATGATTTTTAAAACGCGATATCGATCTCAATTTTATGTTTCATGGTAAGATATAATATGATTTGCGAAGTGTTATGTATTCCTCGTCTACACTTCAAATGATTATAAATGCGACCCTTCCTTGCAAGGAAATAGCGTTTCCAGATGTCTACGTATCGTAGCAATAGATTTCTAATGCTTCTTAAAACGCGATATCGCATCTCATTTCTATGTTTCATGGTAAGATATAATATAATTTGCGAAGTGTTATGTATTCCTCGTCTACACTTCAAATGAATGTAAATGCGACACTTCCTTGCAAAGAAATAGCGATTGCAGATGTCTACGTATCGTAGCAATAGATTTCTAATGCTTCTTAAAACGCGATATCGCATCTCATTTCTGTGTTTCATGGTAAGATATAATATGATTTGCGAAGTGTCATGTATTCCTCTCCTACACTTCAAATGAATGTGAAAGCGACACTTCCTCGCTAGGAAATAGCGTTTGCAGATGTCTACGTATCGTAGAAATAGATTTCTAATGCTACTTAAAGCGCGATATCGCATCTCATTTCTATGTTTCATGGTAAGATGTAATATGATTCGCGAAGTGTTATGTATTCCTCGTCTACACTTCAAATGAATGTAAATGCGACACTTCCTTGCAAAGAAATAGCGTTTGCAGGTGTCTACGTATCGTGGCAATGGAGTTCTTATGATTCTTAAAACGCGGTATCGATCTCAATTCTATGTTTCATGGTAAGATATAATATGATTTGCGAAGTGTTATGTATTCCTCGTCTACACTTCAAATGAATGTAAATGCGACACTTCCTTGCAAGGAAATAGCGTTTGCAGATGTCTACCTATCGTAGCAACAGGGTTCTAATGCTTCTTAAAACGCTATATCGCATCTCATTTCTATGTTTCATGGTAAGATATAATATGATTTGCGAAGTGTTATGTATTCCTCGTCTACACTTCAAATGAATGTAAATGCGACACTTCCTTGCAAGGAAATAGCGTTTGCAGATATCTACCTATCGTAGCAATGGGGTTCAATTGCATCTTAAAACGAGATATTGCATCTCATATCTATGTTTCATGGTAAGATATAATATGATTTGCGAAGTGTTATGTATTCCTCGTATACGCTTCAAATGAATGTAAATGCGACACTTCCTTGCAAGGAAATAGCGTTTCCAGATGTCTACGTATCGTAGCAACAGATTTCTAATGCTTCTTAAAACGCGATATCGCATCTCATATCTACGTTTCATGGTAAGATATAATATGATTCGCGGAGTGTTATGTATTCCTCGTCTACACTTCAAATGAATGTAAATGCGACACTTCCTTGCAAGGAAATAGCGTATGCAGATGTCTACCTATCGTAGCAATAGGGTTCTAATGCTTCTTAAAACGCGATATCGCATCTCATTTCTATGTTTCATGGTAAGATATAATATGATTTGCGAAGTGTTATGTATTCCTCGTCTACACTTCAAATGAATGTAAATGCGACACTTCCTTGCAAGGAAATAGCGTTTCCAGATGTCTACGTATCGTAGCAATAGATTTCTAATGCTTCTTAAAACGCGATATCGCATCTCATATCTATGTTTCATGGTAAGATATAATATGATTTGCGAAGTGTTATGTATTCCTCGTCTACACTTCAAATGAATGTAAATGAAACGCTTCCTCGCAAAGAAATAGCGATTGCAGATGTCTACGTCTCGTAGCAATAGAGTTCTAATGCTTCTTAAAACGCGATATCGCATCTCATTTCTATGTTTCATGGTAAGATATAATATGATTTGCGAAGTGTTATGTATTCCTCGTCTACACTTCAAATGATTGTGAATGCGACACTTCCTCGCTAGGAAATAGCGTTTGCAGATGTCTACGTATCGTATCAATAGAGTTCTTATGATTCTTAAAACGCGATATCGCAACTCATTTCTATGGTTCATGGTAAGATATAATATGATTTGCGAAGTGTTATGTATTCCTCGTCTACACTTCAAATGAATGTAAATGCGACACTTCCTTGCAAGGAAATAGCGTTTGCAGATGTCTACGTATCGAAGCAATGGGGTTCAATTGCATCTTAAAACGAGATATTGCATCTCATATCTATGTTTCATGGTAAGATATAATATGATTTGCGAAGTGTCATGTATTCCTCGTCTACACTTCAAATGAATGTGAATGCGACACTTCCTCGCTAGGAAATAGCGTTTGCAGATGTCTACGTATCGTAGCAATAGATTTCTAAGGCTTCTTAAAGCGCGATATCGCACCTCATTTCTATCTTTCATGGTAAGATATAATATGATTTGCGAAGTGTTATGTATTCCTCGTCTACACTTCAAATGAATGTGAAAGCGACACTTCCTCGCTAGGAAATAGCGTTTGCAGATGTCTACGTATCGTAGCAATGGTGTTCTTATGATTCTTAAAACGCGATATCGCATCTCATTTCTATGTTTCATGGTACGATATAATATGATTTGCGAAGTATCATGTATTCCTCGTCTACACTTCAAGTGAATGTGAATGCGACACTTCCTTCCAAGGAAATAGCGTTTGCAGATGTCTACGTATCGTAGCAATAGATATCTTATGATTCTTAAAACGCGATATCGCATCCCATTTCTATGTTTCATGGTAAGGTATAATATGATTTGCGAAGTGATATGTATTCCTCGTCTACACTTCAAATGAATGTAAATGCGACACTTTCTTGCTAGGAAATAGCGTTTCCAGATGACCACGTATCGTAAGAATGGAGTTCCAATACTTCTTAAAACAAGATGTCGCATATCATTTCTATGTTTCATGATAAGATACAATATCCATTGCGAGGTGTCATGCATACCTCGTATTCACTTCAATGGAATATAAATGCGACACTTCCATGCTAGGAAATAGCGTTTGCAGATGTCTACGTATCGTAGCAATAGATTTCTAATGCTTCTTAAAACGCGATATCGCATCTCATTTCTATGTTTCATGGTAAGATATAATATAATTTGCGAAGTGTTATGTATTCCTCGTCTACACTTCAAATGAATGTAAATTCGACACTTCCTTGCAAAGAAATAGCGATTGCAGATGTCTACGTATCGTAGCAATAGATTTCTAATGCTTCTTAAAACGCGATATCGCATCTCATTTCTATGTTTCATGGTAAGATATAATATGATTTGCGAAGTGTCATGTATTCCTCTCCTACACTTCAAATGAATGTGAATGCGACACTTCCTCGCTAGGAAATAGCGTTTGCAGATGTCTACGTATCGTAGCAATAGATTTCTAATGCTACTTAAAGCGCGATATCGCATCTCATTTCTATGTTTCATGGTAAGATGTAATATGATTCGCGAAGTGTTATGTATTCCTCCTCTACACTTCAAATGAATGTAAATGCGACATTTCCTTGCAAGGAAGTAGCGTTTGCAAATGTCTACCTATCGTAGCTATAGTGTTCTAATTCTTCTTAAAACGCGATATCGCATCTCATTTCTATGTTTCATGGTAAGATATAACATGATTTGCGAAGTGTTATGTATTCCTCGTCTACACTTCAAATGAATGCGAATGAGATACTTCCTCGCTAGGAAATAGCGTTTGCAGATGTCTACGTATCGTAGCAATAGCTTTCTAATGCTTCTTAAAACGCGATATCGCATCTCATTTCTATGTTTCATGGTAAGATATAATATGATTTGCGATGTGTCATGTATTCCTGTTCTACAATTCAAATGAATGTGAATGCGACACTTCCTCGCTAGGAAATAGCGTTTGCAGATGTCTACGTATCGTAGCAATAGAGTTCTTACGATTCTTAGAACGCGATATTGCATCTCATTTCTATGTTTCATGGTAAGATATAATATGATTTGCGAAGTGACATGTATTCCTCGTCTACACTACAAATGAATGTGAATGCGACACTCCCTCGCTAGGAAATAGCGTTTGCAGATGTCTACGTATCGTAGCAATAGATTTCTGATGCTTCTTAAAACGCGATATCGCATCTCATTTCTATGTTTCATGGTAAGATATAATATGATTTGCGAAGTGTTATGTATTCCTCGTCTACACTTCAAAAGAATGTTAATGCGACACTTTCTTGCTAGGAAATAGCGTTTCCAGATGACCACGTATCGTAAGAATGGAGTTCTAATACTTCTTAAAACAAGATGTCGCATATCATTTCTATGTTTCATGATAAGATATAATATCCATTGCGAGGTGTCATGCATACCTCGTATTCACTTCAACGGAATATAAATGCGACACTTCCATGCTAGGAAATAGCGTTTGCAGATGTCTAAGTATCGTAGCAATAGAGTTCTTATGATTCTTAAAACGCGATATTCCATCTCATTTCTATGTTTCATGGTAAGATATAATATGATTTGCGAAGTGTTATGTATTCCTCGTCAACACTTCTAATGAATGTAAATGCGACACTTCCTTGCAAGGAAATAGCGTTTGCAGATGTCTACGTATCGTAGCAATAGAGATCTTATGATTCTTAAAACGCGATATCGCATTCCATTTCTATGTTTCATGGTAAGGTATAATATGATTTGCGAAGTGATATGTATTCCTCGTCTACACTTCAAATGAATGCAAATGCGACACTTCCTTGCAAGGAAATAGCGTTTGCAGATGTGTACGTATCGAAGCAATAGTGTTCTAATGCTTCTTAGAACGCGATATCGCATCTCATTTCTATGTTTCATGGTAAGATATAATAGGATTTGCGAAGTATGATGTATTCCTCGTCTACACTTCAAATGAATGTGAATGCGACACTTCCTTGCAAGGAAATAGCGTTTGCAGATGTCTACGTATCGCAGCAATAGATATCTTATGATTCTTAAAACGCGATATCGCATCCCATTTCTATGTTTCATGGTAAGGTATAATATGATTTGCGAAGTGTCATGCATACCTCGTATTCACTTCAATGGAATATAAATGCGACACTTCCATGCTAGGAAATAGCGTTTGCAGATGTCTAAGTATCGTAGCAATAGAGTTCTTATGATTCTTAAAACGCGATATCGCATTCTCTTTCTATGTTTCATGGTAAGATATAATATGATTTGCGAAGTGTCATGTACTCCTCGTCTACACTACAAATGAATGTGAATGCGACACTCCCTCGCTAGGAAATAGCGTTTGCAGATGTCTACGTATCGTAGCAATAGATTTCTAATGCTTCTTAAAACGCGATATCGCATCTCATTTCTATGTTTCATCGTAAGATATAATATGATTTGCGAAGTGTTATGTATTCCTCGTCTACACTTCAAATGAATGTAAATGCGACACTTCCTTGCTAGGAAATAGCGTCTGCAGATGTCTAGGTATCGTAGCAATAGAGTTGTAATGCTTCTTAAAACGCGATATCGCATCTCATTTCTATGTTTCATGGTAAGATGTAATATGATTTGCGAAGTGTTATGTATTCCTCGTCTACACTTCAAATGAATGTAAATGCGACACTTCCTTGCAAGGAAATAGCGTTTGCAGATGTCTACGTATCGAAGCATAGAGTTCAAATGCTTCTTAAAACGAGATATTGTATCTCATATCTATGTTTCATGATAAGATATAATATTCATTGCGAAGTGTTATGCATTCCTCGTCTACACTTCAAATGAATGTAAATGCGACACTTCCTTGCAAAGAAATAGCGTTTGCAGATGTCTACGTATCGTAGCAATAGGTTTCTAATGCTTCTTAAAACGCGATATCGCATCTCATTTCTATGTTTCATGGTAAGATATAATATGATTTGCGAAGTTTCATGTATTCCTCGTCTACACTTCAAATGAATGTAAATGCGACACTTCCTTGCAAGGAAATAGCGTTTGCAGATGTCTACGTATCGCAGCAATAGCTTTCTAATGCTTCTTAAAACGCGATATCGCATCTAATTTCTATGTTTCATGGTAAGATATAATATGATTTGCGAAGTGCTACGTATTCCTCGTCTACACTTCAAATGAATGTGAATGCGACACTTCCTCGCTAGGAAATAGCGATTGCAGATGTCTACGTATCGTAGCAATAGAGTTCATATGATTCTTAAAACGCGATATCGCATCTCATTTCTGTGTCTCATGGTAAGATATAACATGATTTGCGAAGTGTCATGTATTCCTCGTCTACACTTCAAATGAATGTGAATGCGATACTTCCTCGCTAGGAAATAGCGTTTGCAGATGTCTACGTATCGTAGCAATAGCTTTCTAATGCTTCTTAGAACGCGATATCGCATCTCATTTCTATGTTTCATGGTAAGATATAATATTATTTGCGAAGTGTCATGTATTCCTCGTCTACACTTCAAATGAATGTGAATGCGATACTTCCTCGCTAGGAAATAGCGTTTGCAGATGTCTACGTATCGTAGCAATAGCTTTCTAATGATTCTTAAAACGCGATATCGCATCTCATTTCTATGTTTCATGGTAAGATATAATATGGTTTGCGAAGTGTTATGTATTCCTCGTCTTCACTTCAAATGTTTGTAAACGCGACATTTCCTTGCCAGGAAATAGCGTTTGCAAATGTCTACCTATCGTAGCAATAGTGTTCTAATGCTTCTTAAAACGCGATATCGCATCTCATTTCTATGATTCATGGTAAGATATGATATGATTTGCGAAGTGTTATGTATTCCTCGTCGACACTTCAAATGAATGTGAATGCGATACTTCCTCGCTAGGAAATAGCGTTTGCAGATGTCTACGTATCGTAGCATTAGCTTTCTAATGCTTCCTAAAACGCGATATCGCATCACATATCTATGTTTCATGGTAAGATATAATATGATTTGCGAAGTGTTATGTATTCCTCGTCCACACTTCAAATGAATGTGAATGCGACACTTCCTTGCCAGGACATAGCGTTTGCAGATGTCTACGTATCGTAGCAATAGAGTTCATATGATTCTTAAAACGCGATATCGCATCTCATTTCAATGTTTCAAGGTAAGATATAATATCATTTGCGAAATGTTATGTATTCCTCGTCTACAATTCAAATGAATGTAAATGCGACTCCTTCCTCGCTAGGAAATAGCGTTTGCAGATGTCTACGTATCGTAGCAATAGCTTTCTAATGCTTCTTAAAACGCGATATCGCATCTCATTTCTATGTTTCATGGTAAGTTATAATATGATTTGCGAAGTGTTATGTATTCCTCGTCTACACTTCAAATGAATGTAAATGCGATACTTCCTCGCTAGGAAATAGCGTTTGCAGATGTCTACGTGTCGTAGCAATAGCTTTCTAATGCTTCTTAAAACGCGATATCGCATCTCATTCCTATGTTCCATGGTAAGATATAATAGGATTTGCGAAGTGTCATGTATTCCTTGTCTACACTTCAAATGAATGTAAATGCGACACTTCCTTGCTAGGAAGTAGCGTCTGCAGATGTCTAGGTATCGTAGCAATAGAGTTCATATGATCCTTAAAATGCGATATCGTATCTCATTTCTATGTTTCATGGTAAGATATAACATGATTTGCGAAGTGTTATGTATTCCTCGCCTACACTTCAAATGAATGTAATTGCGATACTTCCTCGCTAGGAAATAGCGTTTGCAGATGTCTACGTATCGTAGCATTAGCTTTCTACTGCTTCTTAAAACGCGATATCGCATCTCATATCTATGTTTCATGGTAAGATATAATATGATTTGCGAAGTGTTATGTATTCCTGGTCCACACTTCAAATGAATGTGAATGCGACACTTCCTCGCTAGGAAATGGCGTTTGCAGATGTCTACGTATCGTAGCAATATATTTCTAATCCTTCTTAAGACGCGATATCGCATCTCATTTCTATGTTTCATGGTAAGATATAACATGATTTGCGAAGTGTTATGTATTCCTCCTCTACACTTCTAATGAATGTAAATGCGACACCTCCTTGCAAGGAAATAGCGTTTGCAGTTGTCTACCTATCGTAGCAATAGTGTTGTAATGCTTCTTAAAACGAGATATCGCATCTGATTTCTATGTTTCATGGTAAGATATAATATGATTTGCGAAGTGTTATGTATTCCTCGTCTACACTTCAAATGAATGTGAATGCGATACTTCCTCGCTAGGAAATAGCGTTTGCAGATGTCTACGTATCGTAGCTATAGCTTTCTAATGCTTCTTAAAACGCGATATCGCATCTCATTTCTATGTTTCATGGTAAGATATAATATGACTTGCGAAGTGTCATGTATTCCTCGTCTACACTTCAAATGAATGTAAATGCGACACTTCCTTGCTAGGAAATAGCGTCTGCAGATATCTAGGTATCGTAGCAATAGAGTTCTAATGCTTCTTAAAACGCGATATCGCCTCACATTTCTATGTTTCATGGTAAGATGTAATATGATTTGCGAAGTGTTATGTATTCCTCCTCTACACTTCAAATGAATGTAAATGCGATATTTCCTTGCCAGGTAATAGCGTTTGCAAATGTCTACCTATCGTAGCAATAGTGTTCTAATGCTTCTTAAAACGCGATAGCGCATCTCATTTCTATGTTTCATGGTAAGATGTAATATGATTTGCGAAGTGTTATGTATTCCTCTTCTACACTTCAAATGAATGTAAATGCGACACTTCCTTGCAAGGAAATAGCGTTTGCATATGTCTACGTATCGAAGCAATAGAGTTCAAATGCTTCTTAAAACGAGATATTGCATCTCATATCTATGTTTCATGGTAAAATATAACATGATTTGCGAAGTGTTATGTATTCCTCGTCTACACTTCAAATGAATGTGAATGCGATACTTCCTCGCTAGGAAATAGCGTTTGCAGATATCTACGTATCGTAGCATTAGCTATCTAATGCTTCTTAAAACGCGATATCGCATCTCATTTCTATGTTTCATGCTAAGATATAATAAGATTTGCGAAGTGTTATGTATTCCTCGTCTACACTTCATATGAATGTGAATGCGACACTTCCTCGCTAGGAAATAGCGTTTGCAGATATCTACGTATCGTAGCATTAGCTTTCTAATGCTTCTTAAAACGCGATATCGCATCTCATATCTATGTTTCATGGTAAGATATAATATGATTTGCGAAATGTTATGTATTCCTCGTCTACACTTCAAATGAATGTGAATGCGACACTTCCTCGCTAGGAAATAGCGTTTGCAGATGTCTACGTATCGTAGCAATAGCTTTCTAATGCTTCTTAAAACGCGATATCGCATCTCATTTCTTTGTTTCATGGTAAGATATAATATGATTTGCGAAGTGTGATGTATTCCTCGTCTACACATCAAATGAATGTAAATGCGACACTTCCTTGCTAGGAAATAGCGTCTGCAGATGTCTAGGTATCGTAGCAATAGAGTTCTAATGCTTCTTAAAACGCGATATCGCATCTCATTTCTATGTTTCATGGTAAGATATAACATGATTTGCGAAGTGTTATGTATTCCTCGTCTACACTTCAAATGAATGTAAATGCGACACTTCCTTGCTAGGAAATAGCGTCTGCAGATGTCTAGGTATCGTAGCGATAGTGTTCTAATGCTTCTTGAAAGGCGATATCGCATCTCATTTCTATGTTTCATGGTAAGATATATTATGATTTGCGAAGTGTTATGTATTCCTCGTCTACACTTCAAATGAATGTGAATGCGACACTTCGTCGCTAGGAAGTAGCGTTTGCAGATGTCTACGTATCGTAGCAATAGATTTCTAATGCTTCTTAAAACGCGATATCGCATCTCATTTCTATGTTTCATGGTAAGATATAGCATGATTTGCGAAGTGTTATGTATTCCTCGTCTACACTTCAAATGAATGTGAATGCGAAACTCACATGCTAGGAAATAGCGTTTGCAGATGTCTACGTATCGTAGCAATAGAGTTCTAATGCTTCTTAAAACGAGATATCGCATCTCATTTCTATGTTTCATGGTAAGATACAATATGATTTGCGAAGTGTTATGTATTCCTCGTCTACACTTCAAATGAATGTAAATGCGACACTTCCATGCTAGGAAATAGCGTTTGCAGATGTCTACGTATCGTAGCAATAGAGTTCTAATGCTTCTTAAAACGCGATATCGCATCTCACTTCTATGTTTCATGATAAGATATAATATTCATTGCGAAGTGTCATGTATACCTCGTATTCACTTCAAAAGAATGTAAATGCGACACTCGCATGCTAGGAAATATTGTTTGCAGATGTCCACGTATCACAGCAATAGAGTACTAATGCCTCTTAAAACGAGATGTCATATTTCATTTCTATGTTTCGTAATAAGATATAATATTCATTGTGTAATGTTATGTATACCTCGTATTCACTTCAATGGAATGTAATTGCGACATTTCCTTGCTAGGAAATATTGTTTGCAGATGTCTACGTATATTAGCAATAGAGTACTTATGCTTCTTAAAACGAGATGTCGTATTTCATTTCTATGTTTCTTAATAAGATATAACATTCATTGTGTAATGTTATGTATACCTCGTATTCACTTCAATGGAATGTAAGTGCGACATTTCCTTGCTAGGAAATATTGTTTGCAGATGTCTACGTAGATTAGCAATAGAGTTCTAATGCTTCTCAGAACGCGATATAGCACCTCATTTCTATGTTTCATGATAAGATATAATATTCATTGCGAAGTGTCATGTATATCTCGTATTCACTTCAAAAGAATGTAAATGCGACACTTCCATGCTAGGAAGTAGCGTTTGCAGATGTTTATATATCGTGGCAATAGAGTTCTAATGCTTCCTAAAACGCGATATCGCATCTCACTTCTATGTGTCATGATAAGATATAATATTCATTGCGAAGTGTCATGTATATCTCGTATTCACTACAAAAGAATGTAAACGCGACACTTCCATGCTAGGAAATGGCGTTTGCAGATGTCTACGTATCGTAGCAATAGAGTTCTAATGCTTCTTGAAACGCGATATCGTATCTCACTTCTATGTTTCATGATAAGATATAATATTCATTGCGAAGTGTCATGTATACCTCGTATTCACTTCATATGAATGTAAATGCGACACTTACATGCTAGGAAATAGCGTTTGCAGTTGTCTACGTATCGCAGCAATAGAGTTCTAATGTTTCTTAAAACGAGATGTCCATTTCATATCTATGTTTCGTGGTAAGATATAATATTCATTGTAGAGTGTTATGTATACCTCGTAATCACTTCAAAAGTATGTAAATGCGACACTTCCATGCTAGGAAATAGCGTTTGCAGATGTCTACGTATCGTAGCAAGAGAGATCTAATGCTTCTTAAAACGCGATATCGCATTTCACACCTATGTTTCATGATAAGATATAATAATCATTGCGATGTGTCATGTATACCTCGTATTCACTTCAGAAGAATGTAAATGCGACACTTACATGCTAGGAAATAGCGTTTGCAGATGTCTACGTATCGTAGCAATAGAGTTCTAATGCTTCTTAAAATGAGAAGTCGTATTTCATTTCTATGTTTCGTAATAAGATATAATATTCATTGTGGATTGTTATGTATACCTCGTATTCACTTCAAAAGAATGTAAATGCGACACTTCCTTGCTAGGAAATAACATTCGCAGATGTCTACGCATCGTAGCAATATAGTTCTAATGCTTCTTAAAACGCGATATCGCATCTCACTTCTATGTTTCATGATAAAATATAATATTCATTGCGAAGTGTTATGGATACATCATATTATCTTCAAAAGAATGTAAATGCGGCACTTCCATGCTAGGAAATAGCGTTTGCAGATGTCTACGTATCGTAGCAGTAGATTTCTGATGCTTCTTAAAATGAGAATTCGTATTTCATTTCTATGTCTCGTAATAAGATATAATATTCATTGTGGAATGTTATGTATACCTCGTATTCACTTCAAATGAATGTAAATGCGACACTTCCTTGCTAGGAAATAACATTTGCAGATGTCTACGCATTGTAGCAATAGTGTTATAAAGCTTCTCAAAACGCGATATCGCACCTCATTCCTATGTTTCATGATAAGATATAATATTCATTGCGAAGTGTCATGTATATCTCGTATTCACTACAAATGAATGTAAATGCGAAACTTCCATGCTAGGAAATAGCGTTTGCAGATGTCTACGTATCGTAGCAATAGAGTTTTAATGCTACTTAAAACGAGATGTCGCATTTCATTTCTATGTTTCGTGATAAGATACAATATTCATTGCGAAGTGTTATGTATATCTCGTATTCACTTCAAAAGAATGTAAATGCGACACTGCCATGCTAGGAAATAGCGTTTGCAGATGTCTACGTATCGTAGCGATAGTGTTTTAATGCTACTTAAAACGAGATGTCGCATTTCATTTCTATGTTTCGTGATAAGATACAATATTCATTGTGGAGTGTTATGTATACCTCGTATTCACTTCAAAATAATGTAAATGCGACACTTCCTTGCTAGGAAGTAACATTTGCAGATGTCTACGCATCGTAGCAATATGTTCTAGTGCTACTGAAATCGCGATATCGCATCTCACTTCTATGTTTCGAGATAAGATATAATATTCATTGCGATGTGTTATGTATACCTCGTATTATCTTCAAAAGAATGTAAATGCTGCACATCCATGCTAGGAAATAGGGTTTGCAGATGTCTACGTATCGTAGAAATAGAGTTCTAGTGCTTCTTAAATCGCGATATCGCATCTGACATCTATGTTTCGAGAGAGGATATAATATTCATTGCGAAGTGTCAAGTACACCTCGTATTAACTTCAAAAGAATGTAAATGCGGCATTTCCATGCTAGGTAATAGCGTTTGCAAATGTTTACGTATCGTAGCAGTAGAGTTCTAATGCTTCTTAAAACGCGATATCGCATCTCACGTCTATGTTTCATGATGAGATATAATATTCATTGCCAAGTGTCATGTATACCTCGTATTCACTTCAAAAGAATGTAAATGCGGCACTTCCATGCTAGGAAAAAGCGTTTGCAGATGTCTACGTATCGTAGCAATAGAGTACTAATGCTTCTTAAAACGAGATGTCGCATTTCATTCCTATGTTTCGTGATAAGATACAATATTCATTGTAGAGTGTTATGTATACCTCGTATTCACTTCAAAAGAATGTAAATGCGACACTTCCATGCTAGGAAATAGCGTTTGCAGATGTCTACGTATCGTAGCAATAGAGTTCTAATGCTTCTTGAAACGCGATATCGCATCTCACTCCTATGTTTCATGATAAGATATAATATTCATTGCGAAGTGTCATGTATACCTCGTATTCACTTCATAAGAATGTAAATGCGACACTTACATGCTAGGAAATTGCGTTTGCAGATGTCTACGTATCGCAGCAATAGAGTTCTAATGTTTCTCAAACGAGATGTCGCATTTCATATCTATGTTTCGTGGTAAGATATAATATTCATTGTAGAGTGTTATGTATACCTCGTAATCACTTTAAAAGTATGTAAGTGCGACACTTCCATGCTAGGAAATAGCGTTTGCAGATGTCTACGTATCGTAGCAATAGAGTTTTAATGCTACTTAAAACGAAATGTCGCATTTCATTTCTATGTGTCGTGATAAGATACAATATTCATTGCGAAGTGTTATGTATATCTCGTATTCACTTCAAAAGAATGTAAATGCGACACTGCCATGCTAGGAAATAGCGTTTGCAGATGTCTACGTATCTTAGCGATAGTATTTTAATGCTACTTAAAACGAGATGTCGCATTTCATTTCTATGTTTCGTGATAAGATACAATATTCATTGTGGAGTGTTATGTATACCTCGTATTCACTTCAAAATAATGTAAATGCGACACTTCCTTGCTAAGAAATAACATTTGCAGATGTCTACGCATCGTAGCAATAGGTTCTAGTGCTACTGAAATCGCGATATCGCATCTCACTTCTATGTTTCGAGATAAGATATAATATTCATTGCGATGTGTTATGTATACCTCGTATTATCTTCAAAAGAATGTAAATGCTGCACTTCCATGCTAGGAAATAGGGTTTGCAGATGTCTACGTATCGTAGAAATAGAGTTCTAGTGCTTCTTAAATCGCGATATCGCATCTGACATCTATGCTTCGAGAGAGGATATAATATTCATTGCGAAGTGTCATGTATACCCCGTATTAACTTCAAAAGAATGTGATTGCGGCATTTCCATGCTAGGTAATAGCGTTTGCAAATGTTTACGTATCGTAGCAGTAGAGTTCTAATGCTTCTTAAAACGCGATATCGCATCTCACTGCTATGTTTCATGATAACATATAATATCCATTGCGAAGTGTCATGCATACCTCGTATTCACTTCAAAAGAATGTAAATGCAACATTTCCATGCTAGGTAATAGCATTTGCAGATGTTTACGTATCGTAGCAGTAGAGTTCTAATGCTTCTTAAAACGCGATATCGAATCTCACGTCTATGTTTCATGATGAGATATAATATTCATTGCCAAGTGTCATGTATACCTCGTATTCACTTCAAAAGAATGTAAATGCGGCACTTCCATGCTAGGAAAAAGCGTTTGCAGATGTCTACGTATCGTAGCAATAGAGTACTAATGCTTCTTAAAACGAGATGTCGCATTTCATTCCTATGTTTCGTGATAAGATATAATATTCATTGTAGAGTGTTATGTATACCTCGTATTCACTTCAAAAGAATGTAAATGCGACACTTCCATGCTAGGAAATAGCGTTTGCAGATGTCTACGCATCGTAGCAATAGAGTTCTAATGCTTCTTGAAACGCGATATCGCATCTCACACCTATGTTTCATGATAAGATATAATAATCATTGCGATGTGTCATGTATACCTCGTATTCACTTCAGAAGAATGTAAATGCGACACTTACATGCTAGGAAATAGCTTTTGCAGATGTCTACGTATCGTAGCAATAGAGTTCTAATGCTTCTTAAAATGAGAAGTCGTATTTCATTTCTATGTTTCGTAATAAGATATAATATTCATTGTGGATTGTTATGTATACCTCGTATTCACTTCAAAAGAATGTAAATGCGACACTTCCTTGCTAGGAAATAACATTCGCAGATGTCTACGCATCGTAGCAATATAGTTCTAATGCTTCTTAAAACGCGATATCGCATCTCACTTCTATGTTTCATGATAAAATATAATATTCATTGCGAAGTGTTATGGATACATCATATTATCTTCAAAAGAATGTAAATGCGGCACTTCCATGCTAGGAAATAGCGTTTGCAGATGTCTACGCATTGTAGCAATAGAGTTATAAAGCTTCTCAAAACGCGATATCGCACCTCATTCCTATGTTTCATGATAAGATATAATATTCATTGCGAAGTGTCATGTATATCTCGTATTCACTACAAATGAATGTAAATGCGAAACTTCCATGCTAGGAAATAGCGTTTGCAGATGTCTACGTATCGTAGCAATAGAGTTTTAATGCTACTTAAAACGAGATGTCGCATTTCATTTCTATGTTTCGTGATAAGATACAATATTCATTGCGAAGTGTTATGTATATCTCGTATTCACTTCAAAAGAATGTAAATGCGACACTGCCATGCTAGGAAATAGCGTTTGCAGATGTCTACGTATCGTAGCGATAGTGTTTTAATGCTACTTAAAACGAGATGTCGCATTTCATTTCTATGTTTCGTGATAAGATACAATATTCATTGTGGAGTGTTATGTATACCTCGTATTCACTTCAAAATAATGTAAATGCGACACTTCCTTGCTAGGAAGTAACATTTGCAGATGTCTACGCATCGTAGCAATATGTTCTAGTGCTACTGAAATCGCGATATCGCATCTCACTTCTATGTTTCGAGATAAGATATAATATTCATTGCGATGTGTTATGTATACCTCGTATTATCTTCAAAAGAATGTAAATGCTGCACTTCCATGCTAGGAAATAGGGTTTGCAGATGTCTACGTATCGTAGAAATAGAGTTCTAGTGCTTCTTAAATCGCGATATCGCATCTGACATCTATGTTTCGAGAGAGGATATAATATTCATTGCGAAGTGTCAAGTACACCTCGTATTAACTTCAAAAGAATGTAAATGCGGCATTTCCATGCTAGGTAATAGCGTTTGCAAATGTTTACGTATCGTAGCAGTAGAGTTCTAATGCTTCTTAAAACGCGATATCGCATCTCACGTCTATGTTTCATGATGAGATATAATATTCATTGCCAAGTGTCATGTATACCTCGTATTCACTTCAAAAGAATGTAAATGCGGCACTTCCATGCTAGGAAAAAGCGTTTGCAGATGTCTACGTATCGTAGCAATAGAGTACTAATGCTTCTTAAAACGAGATGTCGCATTTCATTCCTATGTTTCGTGATAAGATACAATATTCATTGTAGAGTGTTATGTATACCTCGTATTCACTTCAAAAGAATGTAAATGCGACACTTCCATGCTAGGAAATAGCGTTTGCAGATGTCTACGTATCGTAGCAATAGAGTTCTAATGCTTCTTGAAACGCGATATCGCATCTCACTCCTATGTTTCATGATAAGATATAATATTCATTGCGAAGTGTCATGTATACCTCGTATTCACTTCATAAGAATGTAAATGCGACACTTACATGCTAGGAAATAGCGTTTGCAGATGTCTACGTATCGCAGCAATAGAGTTCTAATGTTTCTCAAACGAGATGTCGCATTTCATATCTATGTTTCGTGGTAAGATATAATATTCATTGTAGAGTGTTATGTATACCTCGTAATCACTTTAAAAGTATGTAAGTGCGACACTTCCATGCTAGGAAATAGCGTTTGCAGATGTCTACGTATCGTAGCAATAGAGTTTTAATGCTACTTAAAACGAAATGTCGCATTTCATTTCTATGTGTCGTGATAAGATACAATATTCATTGCGAAGTGTTATGTATATCTCGTATTCACTTCAAAAGAATGTAAATGCGACACTGCCATGCTAGGAAATAGCGTTTGCAGATGTCTACGTATCTTAGCGATAGTATTTTAATGCTACTTAAAACGAGATGTCGCATTTCATTTCTATGTTTCGTGATAAGATACAATATTCATTGTGGAGTGTTATGTATACCTCGTATTCACTTCAAAATAATGTAAATGCGACACTTCCTTGCTAAGAAATAACATTTGCAGATGTCTACGCATCGTAGCAATAGGTTCTAGTGCTACTGAAATCGCGATATCGCATCTCACTTCTATGTTTCGAGATAAGATATAATATTCATTGCGATGTGTTATGTATACCTCGTATTATCTTCAAAAGAATGTAAATGCTGCACTTCCATGCTAGGAAATAGGGTTTGCAGATGTCTACGTATCGTAGAAATAGAGTTCTAGTGCTTCTTAAATCGCGATATCGCATCTGACATCTATGCTTCGAGAGAGGATATAATATTCATTGCGAAGTGTCATGTATACCCCGTATTAACTTCAAAAGAATGTGATTGCGGCATTTCCATGCTAGGTAATAGCGTTTGCAAATGTTTACGTATCGTAGCAGTAGAGTTCTAATGCTTCTTAAAACGCGATATCGCATCTCACTGCTATGTTTCATGATAACATATAATATCCATTGCGAAGTGTCATGCATACCTCGTATTCACTTCAAAAGAATGTAAATGCAACATTTCCATGCTAGGTAATAGCATTTGCAGATGTTTACGTATCGTAGCAGTAGAGTTCTAATGCTTCTTAAAACGCGATATCGAATCTCACGTCTATGTTTCATGATGAGATATAATATTCATTGCCAAGTGTCATGTATACCTCGTATTCACTTCAAAAGAATGTAAATGCGGCACTTCCATGCTAGGAAAAAGCGTTTGCAGATGTCTACGTATCGTAGCAATAGAGTACTAATGCTTCTTAAAACGAGATGTCGCATTTCATTCCTATGTTTCGTGATAAGATATAATATTCATTGTAGAGTGTTATGTATACCTCGTATTCACTTCAAAAGAATGTAAATGCGACACTTCCATGCTAGGAAATAGCGTTTGCAGATGTCTACGCATCGTAGCAATAGAGTTCTAATGCTTCTTGAAACGCGATATCGCATCTCACACCTATGTTTCATGATAAGATATAATAATCATTGCGATGTGTCATGTATACCTCGTATTCACTTCAGAAGAATGTAAATGCGACACTTACATGCTAGGAAATAGCTTTTGCAGATGTCTACGTATCGTAGCAATAGAGTTCTAATGCTTCTTAAAATGAGAAGTCGTATTTCATTTCTATGTTTCGTAATAAGATATAATATTCATTGTGGATTGTTATGTATACCTCGTATTCACTTCAAAAGAATGTAAATGCGACACTTCCTTGCTAGGAAATAACATTCGCAGATGTCTACGCATCGTAGCAATATAGTTCTAATGCTTCTTAAAACGCGATATCGCATCTCACTTCTATGTTTCATGATAAAATATAATATTCATTGCGAAGTGTTATGGATACATCATATTATCTTCAAAAGAATGTAAATGCGGCACTTCCATGCTAGGAAATAGCGTTTGCAGATGTCTACGTATCGTAGCAGTAGATTTCTAATGCTTCTTAAAATGAGAATTCGTATTTCATTTCTATGTTTCGTAATAAGATATAATATTCATTGTGGAATGTTATGTGTACCTCGTATTCACTTCAAATGAATGTAAATGCGACACTTCCTTGCTAGGAAATAACATTTGCAGATGTCTACGCATTGTAGCAATAGAGTTATAAAGCTTCTCAAAACGCGATATCGCACCTCATTCCTATGTTTCATGATAAGATATAATATTCATTGCGAAGTGTCATGTATATCTCGTATTCACTACAAATGAATGTAAATGCGAAACTTCCATGCTAGGAAATAGCGTTTGCAGATGTCTACGTATCGTAGCAATAGAGTTTTAATGCTACTTAAAACGAGATGTCGCATTTCATTTCTATGTTTCGTGATAAGATACAATATTCATTGCGAAGTGTTATGTATATCTCGTATTCACTTCAAAAGAATGTAAATGCGACACTGCCATGCTAGGAAATAGCGTTTGCAGATGTCTACGTATCGTAGCGATAGTGTTTTAATGCTACTTAAAACGAGATGTCGCATTTCATTTCTATGTTTCGTGATAAGATACAATATTCATTGTGGAGTGTTTTGTATACCTCGTATTCACTTCAAAATAATGTAAATGCGACACTTCCTTGCTAGGAAATAACATTTGCAGATGTCTACGCATCGTAGCAATAGGTTCTAGTGCTACTGAAATCGCGATATCGCATCTCACTTCTATGTTTCGAGATAAGATATAATATTCATTGCGATGTGTTATATATACCTCGTATTATCTTCAAAAGAATGTAAATGCTGCACTTCCATGCTAGGAAATAGGGTTTGCAGATGTCTACGTATCGTAGAAATAGAGTTCTAGTGCTTCTTAAATCGCGATATCGCATCTGACATCTATGTTTCGAGAGAGGATATAATATTCATTGCGAAGTGTCAAGTACACCTCGTATTAACTTCAAAAGAATGTAAATGCGGCATTTCCATGCTAGGTAATAGCGTTTGCAAATGTTTACGTATCGTAGCAGTAGAGTTCTAATGCTTCTTAAAACGCGATATCGCATCTCACGTCTATGTTTCATGATGAGATATAATATCCATTGCGAAGTGTCATGTATACCTCGTATTCACTTCAGAAGAATGTAAATGCGACACTTCGTTGCTAGGAAATAGCGTTTGTAGATGTCTACGTATCGTAGCAATAGAGTTCTAATGCTCTTAAATCGCGATATCATGTCTCATTTCTATGTTTCGTGATAAGATATAATATTCATTGCGAAGTATCATGTGTACCTTGTGTAGACTTCAAAAGAATGTAAATGCGACACTTCCCTGCTGGGAAATAACGTTTCCAGATGTCTACGTACCGAATCAGTAGAGTTCTAATGCTCCTTAAAACGCGATATCGCATCTCATTTCTATGTTGCATGATAAGATATAATTTTCATTGCGAAGTGTTATGTATACCTCGTCTACACTCCAAAAGGATGTAAGTGCCACACTTCCTTGCTAGGAAACAGCGTTTGCAGATGTCTACGTATCGTAGCAATAGAGTCCTAATGCTTCTTAAAACGCGATATCGCATCTCATTTCAATGTTTCGTGATAGGATATAATATTCATTGCGAAGTGTCATGTATTCCTAGTCTAAACATCAAATGAATGTAAATGCGACACTTCCTTGCTAGGAAGTAGCGTTTGCAGATGTCTACGTATCGAAGCAATAGGGTTCTAATGCATCTTAAATCGCGATATCGCTTCTCATTTCTATGTTTCATGATAAGATATAGTATTCATCGTGGACTGTTATGTATACCTCGTATTCACTTCAAAAGTATGTAAATGCGACACTTCCTTGCTAGGAGATAGTGTTTGCATATGTCTACGTACCGTAGCAATAGAGTTCTAATGCTTCTTAAAACGCGATATCGCATCTCATTTCTATGTTTCGTGATGAGATATAATATCCACTGCGAAGTGTCATGTATACCTCGTATTCACTTCAAAAGAATGTAAGTGCGACGCTTCCATGCTAGGAAATGGCGTATTCAGATGTCTACGTATTGTAGCAATAGAATTCTAATGCTACTTAAATCGCGATATCGCATCTCATTTCTATGTTTCGTGATAAGATATAATATTCATTGCGAAGTGTCATGTACACCTCGTATTCACTTCAAAAGAATGTAAATGCGACTAATGCTTGCTAGGAAATAGCGTTTTAAGATGTCTACGTATCGTAGCAATAGCGTTCTAATGCTACTAAAATAGCGATATCGCATCTCATTTATATGTTTCGTGATAAGATATAATAATCATTGCGAAGTGTCGTGTATACCCCGTATTCACTTCAAAAGAATGTAAGTGCGACACTTCTATGCTAGGAAATAGCGTTTGCAGATGTCTACGTATAGTAGCGATAGAGTTCTAATGCTACTTAAATCGCGATATCGCCTCTCATTTCTATGTTTCGTGATACGATATAATATTAATTGCGAAGTGTCATGTACACCTCGTATTCACTTCAAAGGAATGTAAATGCGACACTTCCAAGCTAGGAAATAGCGTCTGCAGATGTCTACGCGTCGAGGCCATAGAGTTCTAATGCTTCTTAAAACGCGATATCGCATCTCACTTCTATGTTTCATGATAAAATATAATATTCATTGCGAAGTGTTATGGATACATCATATTATCTTCAAAAGAATGTAAATGCGGCACTTCCATGCTAGGAAATAGCGTTTGCAGATGTCTACGTATCGTAGCAGTAGATTTCTGATGCTTCTTAAAATGAGAATTCGTATTTCATTTCTATGTCTCGTAATAAGATATAATATTCATTGTGGAATGTTATGTATACCTCGTATTCACTTCAAATGAATGTAAATGCGACACTTCCTTGCTAGGAAATAACATTTGCAGATGTCTACGCATTGTAGCAATAGAGTTATAAAGCTTCTCAAAACGCGATATCGCACCTCATTCCTATGTTTCATGATAAGATATAATATTCATTGCGAAGTGTCATGTATATCTCGTATTCACTACAAATGAATGTAAATGCGAAACTTCCATGCTAGGAAATAGCGTTTGCAGATGTCTACGTATCGTAGCAATAGAGTTTTAATGCTACTTAAAACGAGATGTCGCATTTCATTTCTATGTTTCGTGATAAGATACAATATTCATTGCGAAGTGTTATGTATATCTCGTATTCACTTCAAAAGAATGTAAATGCGACACTGCCATGCTAGGAAATAGCGTTTGCAGATGTCTACGTATCGTAGCGATAGTGTTTTAATGCTACTTAAAACGAGATGTCGCATTTCATTTCTATGTTTCGTGATAAGATACAATATTCATTGTGGAGTGTTATGTATACCTCGTATTCACTTCAAAATAATGTAAATGCGACACTTCCTTGCTAGGAAGTAACATTTGCAGATGTCTACGCATCGTAGCAATATGTTCTAGTGCTGCTGAAATCGCGATATCGCATCTCACTTCTATGTTTCGAGATAAGATATAATATTCATTGCGATGTGTTATGTATACCTCGTATTATCTTCAAAAGAATGTAAATGCTGCACTTCCATGCTAGGAAATAGGGTTTGCAGATGTCTACGTATCGTAGAAATAGAGTTCTAGTGCTTCTTAAATCGCGATATCGCATGTGACATCTATGTTTCGAGAGAGGACATAATATTCATTGCGAAGTGTCAAGTACACCTCGTATTAACTTCAAAAGAATGTAAATGCGGCATTTCCATGCTAGGTAATAGCGTTTGCAAATGTTTACGTATCGTAGCAGTAGAGTTCTAATGCTTCTTAAAACGCGATATCGCATCTCACGTCTATGTTTCATGATGAGATATAATATTCATTGCCAAGTGTCATGTATACCTCGTATTCACTTCAAAAGAATGTAAATGCGGCACTTCCATGCTAGGAAAAAGCGTTTGCAGATGTCTACGTATCGTAGCAATAGAGTACTAATGCTTCTTAAAACGAGATGTCGCATTTCATTCCTATGTTTCGTGATAAGATATAATATTCATTGTAGAGTGTTATGTATACCTCGTATTCACTTCAAAAGAATGTAAATGCGACACTTCCATGCTAGGAAATAGCGTTTGCAGATGTCTACGTATCGTAGCAATAGAGTTCTAATGCTTCTTGAAACGCGATATCGCATCTCACTTCTATGTTTCATGATAAGATATAATATTCATTGCGAAGTGTCATGTATACCTCGTATTCACTTCATAAGAATGTAAATGCGACACTTACATGCTAGGAAATAGCGTTTGCAGATGTCTACGTATCGCAGCAATAGAGTTCTAATGTTTCTCAAACGAGATGTCGCATTTCATATCTATGTTTCGTGGTAAGATATAATATTCATTGTAGAGTGTTATGTATACCTCGTAATCACTTTAAAAGTATGTAAATGCGACACTTCCATGCTAGGAAATAGCGTTTGCAGATGTCTACGTATCGTAGCAATAGAGTTTTAATGCTACTTAAAACGAAATGTCGCATTTCATTTCTATGTGTCGTGATAAGATACAATATTCATTGCGAAGTGTTATGTATATCTCGTATTCACTTCAAAAGAATGTAAATGCGACACTGCCATGCTAGGAAATAGTGTTTGCAGATGTCTACGTATCTTAGCGATAGTATTTTAATGCTACTTAAAACGAGATGTCGCATTTCATTTCTATGTTTCGTGATAAGATACAATATTCATTGTGGAGTGTTATGTATACCTCGTATTCACTTCAAAATAATGTAAATGCGACACTTCCTTGCTAAGAAATAACATTTGCAGATGTCTACGCATCGTAGCAATAGGTTCTAGTGCTACTGAAATCGCGATATCGCATCTCACTTCTATGTTTCGAGATAAGATATAATATTCATTGCGATGTGTTATGTATACCTCGTATTATCTTCAAAAGAATGTAAATGCTGCACTTCCATGCTAGGAAATAGGGTTTGCAGATGTCTACGTATCGTAGAAATAGAGTTCTAGTGCTTCTTAAATCGCGATATCGCATCTGACATCTATGCTTCGAGAGAGGATATAATATTCATTGCGAAGTGTCATGTATACCCCGTATTAACTTCAAAAGAATGTGATTGCGGCATTTCCATGCTAGGTAATAGCGTTTGCAAATGTTTACGTATCGTAGCAGTAGAGTTCTAATGCTTCTTAAAACGCGATATCGCATCTCACTGCTATGTTTCATGATAACATATAATATCCATTGCGAAGTGTCATGCATACCTCGTATTCACTTCAAAAGAATGTAAATGCAACATTTCCATGCTAGGTAATAGCATTTGCAGATGTTTACGTATCGTAGCAGTAGAGTTCTAATGCTTCTTAAAACGCGATATCGAATCTCACGTCTATGTTTCATGATGAGATATAATATTCATTGCCAAGTGTCATGTATACCTCGTATTCACTTCAAAAGAATGTAAATGCGGCACTTCCATGCTAGGAAAAAGCGTTTGCAGATGTCTACGTATCGTAGCAATAGAGTACTAATGCTTCTTAAAACGAGATGTCGCATTTCATTCCTATGTTTCGTGATAAGATATAATATTCATTGTAGAGTGTTATGTATACCTCGTATTCACTTCAAAAGAATGTAAATGCGACACTTCCTTGCTAGGAAATAACATTCGCAGATGTCTACGCATCGTAGCAATATAGTTCTAATGCTTCTTAAAACGCGATATCGCATCTCACTTCTATGTTTCATGATAAAATATAATATTCATTGCGAAGTGTTATGGATACATCATATTATCTTCAAAAGAATGTAAATGCGGCACTTCCATGCTAGGAAATAGCGTTTGCAGATGTCTACGTATCGTAGCAGTAGATTTCTAATGCTTCTTAAAATGAGAATTCGTATTTCATTTCTATGTTTCGTAATAAGATATAATATTCATTGTGGAATGTTATGTGTACCTCGTATTCACTTCAAATGAATGTAAATGCGACACTTCCTTGCTAGGAAATAACATTTGCAGATGTCTACGCATTGTAGCAATAGAGTTATAAAGCTTCTCAAAACGCGATATCGCACCTCATTCGTATGTTTCATGATAAGATATAATATTCATTGCGAAGTGTCATGTATATCTCGTATTCACTACAAATGAATGTAAATGCGAAACTTCCATGCTAGGAAATAGCGTTTGCAGATGTCTACGTATCGTAGCAATAGAGTTTTAATGCTACTTAAAACGAGATGTCGCATTTCATTTCTATGTTTCGTGATAAGATACAATATTCATTGCGAAGTGTTATGTATATCTCGTATTCACTTCAAAAGAATGTAAATGCGACACTGCCATGCTAGGAAATAGCGTTTGCAGATGTCTACGTATCGTAGCGATAGTGTTTTAATGCTACTTAAAACGAGATGTCGCATTTCATTTCTATGTTTCGTGATAAGATACAATATTCATTGTGGAGTGTTTTGTATACCTCGTATTCACTTCAAAATAATGTAAATGCGACACTTCCTTGCTAGGAAGTAACATTTGCAGATGTCTACGCATCGTAGCAATATGTTCTAGTGCTACTGAAATCGCGATATCGCATCTCACTTCTATGTTTCGAGATAAGATATAATATTCATTGCGATGTGTTATGTATACCTCGTATTATCTTCAAAAGAATGTAAATGCTGCACTTCCATGCTAGGAAATAGGGTTTGCAGATGTCTACGTATCGTAGAAATAGAGTTCTAGTGCTTCTTAAATCGCGATATCGCATCTGACATCTATGTTTCGAGAGAGGATATAATATTCATTGCGAAGTGTCAAGTACACCTCGTATTAACTTCAAAAGAATGTAAATGCGGCATTTCCATGCTAGGTAATAGCGTTTGCAAATGTTTACGTATCGTAGCAGTAGAGTTCTAATGCTTCTTAAAACGCGATATCGCATCTCACGTCTATGTTTCATGATGAGATATAATATTCATTGCCAAGTGTCATGTATACCTCGTATTCACTTCAAAAGAATGTAAATGCGGCACTTCCATGCTAGGAAAAAGCGTTTGCAGATGTCTACGTATCGTAGCAATAGAGTACTAATGCTTCTTAAAACGAGATGTCGCATTTCATTCCTATGTTTCGTGATAAGATATAATATTCATTGTAGAGTGTTATGTATACCTCGTATTCACTTCAAAAGAATGTAAATGCGACACTTCCATGCTAGGAAATAGCGTTTGCAGATGTCTACGTATCGTAGCAATAGAGTTCTAATGCTTCTTGAAACGCGATATCGCATCTCACTTCTATGTTTCATGATAAGATATAATATTCATTGCGAAGTGTCATGTATACCTCGTATTCACTTCATAAGAATGTAAATGCGACACTTACATGCTAGGAAATAGCGTTTGCAGATGTCTACGTATCGCAGCAATAGAGTTCTAATGTTTCTCAAACGAGATGTCGCATTTCATATCTATGTTTCGTGGTAAGATATAATATTCATTGTAGAGTGTTATGTATACCTCGTAATCACTTTAAAAGTATGTAAATGCGACACTTCCATGCTAGGAAATAGCGTTTGCAGATGTCTACGTATCGTAGCAATAGAGTTTTAATGCTACTTAAAACGAAATGTCGCATTTCATTTCTATGTGTCGTGATAAGATACAATATTCATTGCGAAGTGTTATGTATATCTCGTATTCACTTCAAAAGAATGTAAATGCGACACTGCCATGCTAGGAAATAGCGTTTGCAGATGTCTACGTATCTTAGCGATAGTATTTTAATGCTACTTAAAACGAGATGTCGCATTTCATTTCTATGTTTCGTGATAAGATACAATATTCATTGTGGAGTGTTATGTATACCTCGTATTCACTTCAAAATAATGTAAATGCGACACTTCCTTGCTAAGAAATAACATTTGCAGATGTCTACGCATCGTAGCAATAGGTTCTAGTGCTACTGAAATCGCGATATCGCATCTCACTTCTATGTTTCGAGATAAGATATAATATTCATTGCGATGTGTTATGTATACCTCGTATTATCTTCAAAAGAATGTAAATGCTGCACTTCCATGCTAGGAAATAGGGTTTGCAGATGTCTACGTATCGTAGAAATAGAGTTCTAGTGCTTCTTAAATCGCGATATCGCATCTGACATCTATGCTTCGAGAGAGGATATAATATTCATTGCGAAGTGTCATGTATACCCCGTATTAACTTCAAAAGAATGTGATTGCGGCATTTCCATGCTAGGTAATAGCGTTTGCAAATGTTTACGTATCGTAGCAGTAGAGTTCTAATGCTTCTTAAAACGCGATATCGCATCTCACTGCTATGTTTCATGATAACATATAATATCCATTGCGAAGTGTCATGCATACCTCGTATTCACTTCAAAAGAATGTAAATGCAACATTTCCATGCTAGGTAATAGCATTTGCAGATGTTTACGTATCGTAGCAGTAGAATTCTAATGCTTCTTAAAACGCGATATCAAATCTCACGTCTATGTTTCATGATGAGATATAATATTCATTGCCAAGTGTCATGTATACCTCGTATTCACTTCAAAAGAATGTAAATGCGGCACTTCCATGCTAGGAAAAAGCGTTTGCAGATGTCTACGTATCGTAGCAATAGAGTACTAATGCTTCTTAAAACGAGATGTCGCATTTCATTCCTATGTTTCGTGATAAGATATAATATTCATTGTAGAGTGTTATGTATACCTCGTATTCACTTCAAAAGAATGTAAATGCGACACTTCCATGCTAGGAAATAGCGTTTGCAGATGTCTACGCATCGTAGCAATAGAGTTCTAATGCTTCTTGAAACACGATATCGCATCTCACTTCTATGTTTCATGATAAAATATAATATTCATTGCGAAGTGTTATGGATACATCATATTATCTTCAAAAGAATGTAAATGCGGCACTTCCATGCTAGGAAATAGCGTTTGCAGATGTCTACGTATCGTAGCAGTAGATTTCTAATGCTTCTTAAAATGAGAATTCGTATTTCATTTCTATGTTTCGTAATAAGATATAATATTCATTGTGGAATGTTATGTGTACCTCGTATTCACTTCAAATGAATGTAAATGCGACACTTCCTTGCTAGGAAATAACATTTGCAGATGTCTACGCATTGTAGCAATAGAGTTATAAAGCTTCTCAAAACGCGATATCGCACCTCATTCGTATGTTTCATGATAAGATATAATATTCATTGCGAAGTGTCATGTATATCTCGTATTCACTACAAATGAATGTAAATGCGAAACTTCCATGCTAGGAAATAGCGTTTGCAGATGTCTACGTATCGTAGCAATAGAGTTTTAATGCTACTTAAAACGAGATGTCGCATTTCATTTCTATGTTTCGTGATAAGATACAATATTCATTGCGAAGTGTTATGTATATCTCGTATTCACTTCAAAAGAATGTAAATGCGACACTGCCATGCTAGGAAATAGCGTTTGCAGATGTCTACGTATCGTAGCGATAGTGTTTTAATGCTACTTAAAACGAGATGTCGCATTTCATTTCTATGTTTCGTGATAAGATACAATATTCATTGTGGAGTGTTTTGTATACCTCGTATTCACTTCAAAATAATGTAAATGCGACACTTCCTTGCTAGGAAGTAACATTTGCAGATGTCTACGCATCGTAGCAATATGTTCTAGTGCTACTGAAATCGCGATATCGCATCTCACTTCTATGTTTCGAGATAAGATATAATATTCATTGCGATGTGTTATGTATACCTCGTATTATCTTCAAAAGAATGTAAATGCTGCACTTCCATGCTAGGAAATAGGGTTTGCAGATGTCTACGTATCGTAGAAATAGAGTTCTAGTGCTTCTTAAATCGCGATATCGCATCTGACATCTATGTTTCGAGAGAGGATATAATATTCATTGCGAAGTGTCAAGTACACCTCGTATTAACTTCAAAAGAATGTAAATGCGGCATTTCCATGCTAGGTAATAGCGTTTGCAAATGTTTACGTATCGTAGCAGTAGAGTTCTAATGCTTCTTAAAACGCGATATCGCATCTCACGTCTATGTTTCATGATGAGATATAATATTCATTGCCAAGTGTCATGTATACCTCGTATTCACTTCAAAAGAATGTAAATGCGGCACTTCCATGCTAGGAAAAAGCGTTTGCAGATGTCTACGTATCGTAGCAATAGAGTACTAATGCTTCTTAAAACGAGATGTCGCATTTCATTCCTATGTTTCGTGATAAGATATAATATTCATTGTAGAGTGTTATGTATACCTCGTATTCACTTCAAAAGAATGTAAATGCGACACTTCCATGCTAGGAAATAGCGTTTGCAGATGTCTACGTATCGTAGCAATAGAGTTCTAATGCTTCTTGAAACGCGATATCGCATCTCACTTCTATGTTTCATGATAAGATATAATATTCATTGCGAAGTGTCATGTATACCTCGTATTCACTTCATAAGAATGTAAATGCGACACTTACATGCTAGGAAATAGCGTTTGCAGATGTCTACGTATCGCAGCAATAGAGTTCTAATGTTTCTCAAACGAGATGTCGCATTTCATATCTATGTTTCGTGGTAAGATATAATATTCATTGTAGAGTGTTATGTATACCTCGTAATCACTTTAAAAGTATGTAAATGCGACACTTCCATGCTAGGAAATAGCGTTTGCAGATGTCTACGTATCGTAGCAATAGAGTTTTAATGCTACTTAAAACGAAATGTCGCATTTCATTTCTATGTGTCGTGATAAGATACAATATTCATTGCGAAGTGTTATGTATATCTCGTATTCACTTCAAAAGAATGTAAATGCGACACTGCCATGCTAGGAAATAGCGTTTGCAGATGTCTACGTATCTTAGCGATAGTATTTTAATGCTACTTAAAACGAGATGTCGCATTTCATTTATATGTTTCGTGATAAGATACAATATTCATTGTGGAGTGTTATGTATACCTCGTATTCACTTCAAAATAATGTAAATGCGACACTTCCTTGCTAAGAAATAACATTTGCAGATGTCTACGCATCGTAGCAATAGGTTCTAGTGCTACTGAAATCGCGATATCGCATCTCACTTCTATGTTTCGAGATAAGATATAATATTCATTGCGATGTGTTATGTATACCTCGTATTATCTTCAAAAGAATGTAAATGCTGCACTTCCATGCTAGGAAATAGGGTTTGCAGATGTCTACGTATCGTAGAAATAGAGTTCTAGTGCTTCTTAAATCGCGATATCGCATCTGACATCTATGCTTCGAGAGAGGATATAATATTCATTGCGAAGTGTCATGTATACCCCGTATTAACTTCAAAAGAATGTGATTGCGGCATTTCCATGCTAGGTAATAGCGTTTGCAAATGTTTACGTATCGTAGCAGTAGAGTTCTAATGCTTCTTAAAACGCGATATCGCATCTCACTGCTATGTTTCATGATAACATATAATATCCATTGCGAAGTGTCATGCATACCTCGTATTCACTTCAAAAGAATGTAAATGCAACATTTCCATGCTAGGTAATAGCATTTGCAGATGTTTACGTATCGTAGCAGTAGAATTCTAATGCTTCTTAAAACGCGATATCAAATCTCACGTCTATGTTTCATGATGAGATATAATATTCATTGCCAAGTGTCATGTATACCTCGTATTCACTTCAAAAGAATGTAAATGCGGCACTTCCATGCTAGGAAAAAGCGTTTGCAGATGTCTACGTATCGTAGCAATAGAGTACTAATGCTTCTTAAAACGAGATGTCGCATTTCATTCCTATGTTTCGTGATAAGATATAATATTCATTGTAGAGTGTTATGTATACCTCTTATTCACTTCAAAAGAATGTAAATGCGACACTTCCATGCTAGGAAATAGCGTTTGCAGATGTCTACGCATCGTAGCAATAGAGTTCTAATGCTTCTTGAAACGCGATATCGCATCTCACACCTATGTTTCATGATAAGATATAATAATCATTGCGATGTGTCATGTATACCTCGTATTCACTTCAGAAGAATGTAAATGCGACACTTACATGCTAGGAAATAGCTTTTGCAGATGTCTACGTATCGTAGCAATAGAGTTCTAATGCTTCTTAAAATGAGAAGTCGTATTTCATTTCTATGTTTCGTAATAAGATATAATATTCATTGTGGATTGTTATGTATACCTCGTATTCACTTCAAAAGAATGTAAATGCGACACTTCCTTGCTAGGAAATAACATTCGCAGATGTCTACGCATCGTAGCAATATAGTTCTAATGCTTCTTAAAACGCGATATCGCATCTCACTTCTATGTTTCATGATAAAATATAATATTCATTGCGAAGTGTTATGGATACATCATATTATCTTCAAAAGAATGTAAATGCGGCACTTCCATGCTAGGAAATAGCGTTTGCAGATGTCTACGTATCGTAGCAGTAGATTTCTAATGCTTCTTAAAATGAGAATTCGTATTTCATTTCTATGTTTCGTAATAAGATATAATATTCATTGTGGAATGTTATGTGTACCTCGTATTCACTTCAGAAGAATGTAAATGCGACACTTCGTTGCTAGGAAATAGCGTTTGTAGATGTCTACGTATCGTAGCAATAGAGTTCTAATGCTCTTAAATCGCGATATCATGTCTCATTTCTATGTTTCGTGATAAGATATAATATTCATTGCGAAGTATCATGTGTACCTTGTGTAGACTTCAAAAGAATGTAAATGCGACACTTCCCTGCTGGGAAATAACGTTTCCAGATGTCTACGTACCGAATCAGTAGAGTTCTAATGCTCCTTAAAACGCGATATCGCATCTCATTTCTATGTTGCATGATAAGATATAATTTTCATTGCGAAGTGTTATGTATACCTCGTCTACACTCCAAAAGGATGTAAGTGCCACACTTCCTTGCTAGGAAACAGCGTTTGCAGATGTCTACGTATCGTAGCAATAGAGTCCTAATGCTTCTTAAAACGCGATATCGCATCTCATTTCAATGTTTCGTGATAGGATATAATATTCATTGCGAAGTGTCATGTATTCCTAGTCTAAACATCAAATGAATGTAAATGCGACACTTCCTTGCTAGGAAGTAGCGTTTGCAGATGTCTACGTATCGAAGCAATAGGGTTCTAATGCATCTTAAATCGCGATATCGCTTCTCATTTCTATGTTTCATGATAAGATATAGTATTCATCGTGGACTGTTATGTATACCTCGTATTCACTTCAAAAGTATGTAAATGCGACACTTCCTTGCTAGGAGATAGTGTTTGCATATGTCTACGTACCGTAGCAATAGAGTTCTAATGCTTCTTAAAACGCGATATCGCATCTCATTTCTATGTTTCGTGATGAGATATAATATCCACTGCGAAGTGTCATGTATACCTCGTATTCACTTCAAAAGAATGTAAGTGCGACGCTTCCATGCTAGGAAATGGCGTATTCAGATGTCTACGTATTGTAGCAATAGAATTCTAATGCTACTTAAATCGCGATATCGCATCTCATTTCTATGTTTCGTGATAAGATATAATATTCATTGCGAAGTGTCATGTACACCTCGTATTCACTTCAAAAGAATGTAAATGCGACTAATGCTTGCTAGGAAATAGCGTTTTAAGATGTCTACGTATCGTAGCAATAGCGTTCTAATGCTACTAAAATAGCGATATCGCATCTCATTTATATGTTTCGTGATAAGATATAATAATCATTGCGAAGTGTCGTGTATACCCCGTATTCACTTCAAAAGAATGTAAGTGCGACACTTCTATGCTAGGAAATAGCGTTTGCAGATGTCTACGTATAGTAGCGATAGAGTTCTAATGCTACTTAAATCGCGATATCGCCTCTCATTTCTATGTTTCGTGATACGATATAATATTAATTGCGAAGTGTCATGTACACCTCGTATTCACTTCAAAGGAATGTAAATGCGACACTTCCAAGCTAGGAAATAGCGTCTGCAGATGTCTACGCGTCGAGGCCATAGAGTTCTAATGCTTCTTAAAACGCGATATCGCATCTCTCTTCTATGTTTCATGATAAGATATAATATTCATTGCGAAGTGTCATGTACACCTCGTATTCACTTCAAAAGAATGTAAATGCGACTAATGCTTGCTAGGAAATAGCGTTTGCAGATGTCTACGTATCGTAGCAATAGCGTTCTAATGCTACTTAAATCGCGATATCGCATCTCATTTATATGTTTCGTGATAACATATAATATTCATTGCGAAGTGTCGTGTATACCCCGTATTCACTTCAAAAGAATGTAAGTGCGACACTTCCATGCTAGGAAATAGCGTTTGCAGATGTCTCCGCATCGAGGCCATAGAGTTCTAATGCTTCTTAAAACGCGATATCGCATCTCTCTTCTATGTTTCATGATAAGATATAATATTCATTGCGAAGTGTCATGTATACCTCGTATTCACTTCAAAAGAATGTAAATGCGACTATTGCTTGCTAGGAAATAGCATTTGCAGATGTCTACGCATCGTAGCAATAGAGTTGTAGTGCTTCTCAAGACGCGATATTGCATCCCATTTCTATGTTTCATGATACACATTGCGAAATGTGATGTATATATCGCATTCACTTTAAAAGAATGTAAATGCGACACTAACTTACTAGGAAATAGCGTTTCGAGATGTTTCGAATATCGAAACAATAGAGTTCCAACGCTTCTTAAAACGTGATGTCGCACCTCATTCCCGGTTTCATGATAAGATATAATATTCATTGCGAAGTGTCATGTATACCTCGTATTCACATCATAAGAATGTAAATGCGACACTTCCTTTCTAGGAAATAGCGTTTGCAGATATCTTCGTACCGTAGCAATAGCGTTCTGACGCTTCCTAAAACGCGATATCGCATCTCATTTATATGTTTCATGATAAGACGTAATATTCATTGCGAAGTATCTTGTATGCCTCGTGTTCGCTTCAAAAGAAGGTAAATGCGACACTTCCTTGCTAGGAAATAGCGTTTCGATATGTCTAAGTATCGAAACAATAGAGTTCTAATGCTTCTTAAAACGTGATATCGCACCTCATTTCCCTGTTTCATGATAAGATATTATATTCATTGCGAAGTGTCATGTATACCTCGTATTCACTCCAAACGAATGTAAATGCGACACTTCCTTGCTGGGAAATAGCGTATTCAGATGTCTACGTATCGTAGCAATAGAGTTCTAATGCTACTTAAATCGGTATATCGCATCACATTTCTATATTTCGTGATAAGATATAATATTCATTGCGATGTTTCATGTATACCTCGGATTCACTTCAAAAGAATGTAAATACGACTATTACTTGCTAGGAAATAGCGTTTGCAGATATCTACGTATCGTATCAATAGAGTTGTAGTGCTTCACAAAGCGCGATATCGCATCTCATTCCTATGTTTCATGGTAAGAAATAATATTCATTACGAAGGGTTATGTATACCTTGTCTACACTTCAAATGAATGTAAATGCCACACTTCCTTGCATAGGAAATGCGTTTCGAGGTGTATACGTATCGAAGCAATATGGTTCTAATGCTTCTTAAGACGCGATATCGCATCGCATTTCTACGTTTCATGATAAGATTTAATTTTGATTGAGAAGTGTTATGTATACCTCGTCTACAGAATAAAAAAATATAAATGCCACACATCCTTGCTAGGAAATAGCGTTTCCAGATGTCTACGTTTCGAAGCAATAGAGTTCTAATGCTTCTCAAACCGCGATATCGCATCGCAGTTCTATGTTTCATGATAAGATGTAATATTCATTGCGAAGTGTTATGTGTACCTCATCTGCACTTGAAAAGATTGTAAATGCCACACATCGTTGTATACCTCGTCTGCACTTCGAAAGATTGTAAATGCCACAATTCCATGCTAGGAAGTAGCGTTTCCAGCTGTCTACGTATCGAAGCAATAGAGTTCTAATGCTTCTTAGAACACGATATCGCATCTCATTTCAATGTATCATGAGAAGATATAATATTCATTGCGAAGTGTCATGTATACCTCGTATTCACTTCAAAAGAATTTAAATGCGACTGTACCTTGCTATGAAATATCGTTTGCAGATGTCTACGTATCGTAGCAATAGAGTTCTTATGCTGCTTAAATCGCGATATCGCAACTCATTTCTATGTTTCGTGATGAGTTATAACAGTCATTGCGAAATGTTACGTGTACCTCGTATTCACTTCAAAAGAAAGTAAATGCGACACATCCTTGCTAGGAAATAGCGTTTGCATATGTCTACCTACCTTAGCAATAGAATTGTAATACTGCTTAAAACGCGATATCGCATCTCTCTTCTATGTTTCATGATAAGGTATTACATTCATTGCGAAGGGTCACGTACACCGCCTATTCACTTCAAAAGAATGTAAATGCGACACTTCCTTGCTAGGAAATAGCGTTTGCAGGTGTCTACGTATCGTAGCAATAGAGTTCTAATACTTCTCAAAACGCGATATCGCATCTCATTTCTATGCTTCGTGATATGATATAATATTCATTGCGAAGTGTCATGTGTACCTCGTATTCACTTCAAAAGAATGTAAATGCGACTATTCCTTGCTAGGAAATAGCGTTTGGAGATGCCTACGTATCGTAGCAATAGAGTTTTAATGCTTCCTAAAACGCGATATCGCATCTCATTTCTATGTTTCGTGATAAGATATAATATTCATTGCGAAGTGCCATGTACACCTCGTATTCAATTCAAAAGAAACTAAATGCGACTATTGCTTGCTAGGAAATAGCGTTTGCAGATGTCTACGTATCGAGGCAATAGAGTTCTAATGCTTCTTAAAACGCGATATCGCATCTCACATCTATGTTTCACGATAAGATATAATATTCATTGCGAAGTGTCATGTATACCTCGTATTCACTCCAAAAGAATGTAAATGCGACTATTCCTTGCTAGGAAATTGCGTTTGCTGATGCCTACGTATCGTAGCAACAGAGTACTAATGCTTCTTAGATCGCGATATCGCATCTCATTTCTATGTTTCGTGATAAGATATAATATTCATTGCGAAGTGCCATGTACACCTCGTATTCAATTCAAAAGAAACTAAATGCGACTATTGCTTGCTAGGAAATAGCGTTTGCAGATGTCTACGTATCGTAGCAATAGAGTTCTAATGCTTCTCAAAACGCGATATCGCATCTCATTTCTATGCTTCATGATATGATATAATATTCATTGCGAAGTGTCATGTGTACCTCGTATTCACTTCAAAAGAATGTAAATGCGACTATTCCTTGCTAGGAAATAGCGTTTGAAGATTCCTACGTATCGTAGCAATAGAGTTCTAATGCTTCTTAAAACGCGATAACGCATCTCATCTATACGTTTCGTGATAAGATATAATGTTCATTGCGAAGTGTCATGTATACCTCGTATTCACTTCAAAAGAATGTAAGTGCGAAACTTCCATGCTAGGAAATAGCGTTTGCAGATATCTCCGCATCGAGGCAATAGAGTTCTAATGCTTCTTAAAACGCGATATCGCATCTCACATCTATGTTTCATGATAAGATATAATATTCATTGCGAAGTGTCATGTATACCTCGTATTCACTCCAAAAGAGTGTAAATGCGACTATTCCTTGCTAGGAAATTGCGTTTGCTGATGCCTACGTATCGTAGCAACAGAGTACTAATGCTTCATAGATCGCGATATCGCTTCTCATTTCTATGTTTCGTGATAAGATATAATATTCATTGCGAAGTGTCATGTACACCTCGTATTCAATTCAAAAGAAATTAAATGCGACTATTGCTTGCTAGGAAATAGCGTTTGCAGATGTCTACGTATCGTAGCAATAGAGTTCATAATGCTTCTCAAAACGCGATATCGCATCTCATTTCTATGCTTCATGATATGATATAATATTCATTGCGAAGTGTCATGTGTACCTCGTATTCACTTCAAAAGAATGTAAATGCGACTATTCCTTGCTATGAAATAGCGTTTGGAGATGCCTACGTATCGTAGCAATAGAGTTCTAATGCTTCTTAAAACGCGATAACGCATCTCATCTATACGTTTCGTGATAAGATATAATGTTCTTTGCGAAGTGTCATGTATACCTCGAATTCACTTCAAAAGAATCTAATTGCGACACTTCCATGCTAGGAAATAGCGTTTGCAGATATCTGCGCGACGAGGCAATAGGAACCTAATGCTTCTTAAAACGCGATATCGCATCACACTACTATGTTACATGATAAGATATAATGTTCATTGCGAAGTGCCATGCATACCTCGTATTCACTTCAAAAGAATGTAAATGCGACACTTCCATGCTAGGTAATAGCGTTTGCAGATATCTGCGCAACGAGGCAATAGGAACCTAATGCTTCTTAAAACGCGATATCGCATCTCACATCTATGTTTCATGGTAAGATATAATATTCATTGCGAAGTGTCATGTATACCTCGTATTCACTCCAAACGAATGTAAATGCGACACTTCCTAGCTAGGAAATAGCGTATTCAGATGTCTACGTATCGTGGCAATAGAGTTCTAATGCCACATAAATCGCGATTTAGCATCTCATTTCTATGTTTCGAGATAAGATATAATATTCATTGAGAAGTATCATGTATACCTCGTATTCACGTCAAAAGAATGTAAATGCGACTATTGCTTGCTAGGAAATAGCGTCTGCAGATGTCTACGTATCGTAGCAATAGCGTTCTAATGCCTCTCAAAACGCGATATCGCATCTCTCTTCTATGTTTCATGATAAGATGTAATATTCATTGCGAAGTGTCATGTATACCTCGTATTCACTTCAAAAGAATGTAAATGCGACTATTGCTTGCTAGGAAATAGCATTTGCAGATGTCTACGTATCGTAGCGATAGAGTTCTAATGCTACTTAAATCGCGATATCCCCTCCCATTTCTATGTTTCGTGATAAGATATAATATTCATAGCGAAGTGTCATGTACACCTCGTATTCACTTCAAAGGAATGTAAATGCGACACCTCCATGCTAGGAAATGGCGTATTCAGATGTCTACGTATTGTAGCAATAGAGTTCTAATGCTACTTATATCGCGATATCGCATCTCGTTTCTATGCTTCGTGATAAGATATAATATTCATTGCGAAGTGTCATGTACACCTCGTATTCACATCAAAAGAATGTAAATGCGACTATTGCTTGCTAGGAAATAGCGTCTGCAGATGTCTACGTATCGTAGCAATAGCGTTCTAATGCTACTTAAAACGCGATATCGCATCTCTCTTCTATGTTTCATGATAAGATATAATATTCATTGCGAAATGTCGTGTACACCCCGTATTCACTTCAAAAGAATGTAAGTGCGACACTTCCATGCTAGGAAATAGCGTTTGCAGATGTCTGCGCATCGAAGCCATAGAGTTCTAATGCTTCTTAAAACGCGATATCGCATCTCTCTTCTATGTTTCATGATAAGATATAATATTCATTGAGAAGTGTCATGTATACCTCGTATTCACGTCAAAAGAATGTACATGCGACTATTGCTTGCTAGGAAATAGCGTCTGCAGATGTCTACGTATCGTAGCAAAATCGTTCTAATGCTACTTAAATCGCGATATCCAATCTCGTCTATATGTTTCGTGATGAGATATAATATTCATTGCGAAGTGTCATGTATACCTCGTATTCACTTCAAAAGAATGTAAATGCGACTATTGCTTGCTAGGAAATAGCGTCTGCAGATATCTACGTATCGTAGCAAAAGCGTTCTAATGCTACTTAAATCGCGATATCAAATCTCGTCTATATGTTTCGTGATGAGATATAATATTCATTGCGAAGTGTCACGTTTACCTCGTATTCGTTCCAAACGAATGTAAATGCGACACTTCCTAGCTAGGAAATAGCGTATTCAGATGTCTACGTATCGTAGCAATAGAGTTCTAACGCTTCATAAATCGCGATATCGCCTCACATTTCTATGTTTCGTGATAAGATATAATATTCATTGGGAAGTGTCATGTATACCTCGTATTCACGTCAGAAGAATGAAAATGCTACTATTGCTTGCTAGGAAATAGCGTTTGCAGATGTCTACGTATCGTAGCAATAGAGTTCTTATGCTGCTTAAATCGCGATATCGCAACTCATTTCTATGTTTCGTGATGAGTTATAACAGTCATTGCGAAATGTCACGTGTACCTCGTATTCACTTCAAAAGAAAGTAAATGCGACACATCCTTGCTAGGAAATAGCGTTTGCATATGTCTACCTACCTTAGCAATAGAATTGTAATACTGCTTAAAACGCGATATCGCATCTCTCTTCTATGTTTCATGATAAGGTATTACATTCATTGCGAAGGGTCACGTACACCGCCTATTCACTTCAAAAGAATGTAAATGCGACACTTCCTTGCTAGGAAATAGCATTTGCAGAGGTCTACGTATCGTACTAATAGATTTCTAACGCTTCTTAAAACGCGATATCGCATCCCATTTCTATGTTTCATGATAAGATATAATAGTCATTGCGAACTTTCACTTATAGCTCGTATTCACTTCAAATGAATGTAAATGCGACACTTCCTTTCTAGGAAATAGCGTTTGCAGATGTCTTCGTATCGTAGCAACAGCGTTCTGACACTCCTTAAAACGCGATATCGCATCTCATTTCTATGTTTCATGATAAGATATAATATTCACTGCGAACTTTCACTTATAGGTCGTATTCACTTCAAATGAATGTAAATTCGACACTTCCTCTCTAGGAAATAGCGTTTGCAGATATCATCGTATCGAAACAATAGAGTTCTAATGCTTCTCAAAACGCGATATCGCATCTCATTTCTATGTTTCATGATAGAATATAATATTCATTGTGAAGTGTCATGTATACTTCGTATTCACTTCAAAAGATTGTAAAGGCGACACTTCCTTCCTAGTAAATAGCGTTTCCAGATATCTACGTATCGTAGCAATAGAGTTCTAATTCATCTTAAAACGCGATATCGCATCTCAGTCCTATGTTACATGATAAGATATAATATTCATTGCGAAGTGATATATACTCCTCGTATTCACATCAAAAGAATGTAAATGCGACACTTCCATGCTAGGAAATAGCGTTTGCAGAATGTCTAAGTGTCGTAGCAATAGGGTCCTAATCCTTCTTAAGACGCGATATCGCATCTCACTCCTATGTTTCATGATAAGATATAGTATTCATTGCGAGGTGTTATGCATACCTCGTTTACACATCAAAAGAATGTAAATGCCATATTTCCTTCCTAGGAAATAGCGTTTCCAGATTGCTACGTATCGAAGCAATACAGTTCTAATGCTCCTTTAATCGCGATATCGCATCTCAATTCTATGTTGCATGATAAGTTATAATATTCACAGCGAAGTGTTATGTATAAGACGTATACACTTCAAATGAATATAAATGCCACACTTCCTTGCTAGGGAATAGCGTTTCCAGATTTCTGCGTATAGAAGCAATAGCGTTTAAATGCTTCTTAAAGCGCGATATCGCACCTCAGTTCTATGTTGTACGATAAGACATAATATTCATTGCGAAATGATACGTATACCACGTCTACACTTCAAGTGAATGTGAATGCCACACATTCTTGCCAGGAAATGCGTTTCCAGATGACTACGTATCGAAGCAATGTAGTTCCATTGCTTCCTCAAGCGCGATATCGCATCTCATTTGTATGTTTCATGATAAGATATAATATTCATAGCGAAGTGATATGTATAGCTCGTGTACACTTCAAAAGATAGTAAATGCCACACTTCCATGCTAGGAAATAGCGTTTCCTGGTTTCCACGTATCGAAGCAATAGAGTTCTAATGCTACTTGAAACGCAATATCTTATCTCATTTCTATGTTTCATGATAAGATATAGCAGTCATTGCGAAGTGTTATGTATACCTCGTCCACACTTCAACAGAATGTAAATGCTACACTTCCTTGCTAGGAAATGCGTTTCCAGATGTCTATGTATCGAAGCAATAGAGATCTAATGCTTCCTAAAACGCGATAACGTAAATCAGTTCTATGTTTTATGATAAGATATAATAATCATTGCGATGTGTTATGTATACCTCCCCTACATTCCAAAGGAATGTAAATGTTACACTTCCTTGCTGGGCAATAGCGTTCCCAGATGTCTACCTATCGAAGCATACAGGTTTAATGCGTCTCAAAACGCGATATCGCTTCCTATTTCTATGTTTCGTGATAAGATGTAATATTCATTGCGTAGTGTTATGCATACCTTGACTACACTTCAAAAGAATGTAAATGCCACACTTTCTTGCCAGAAAGTAGCGTATGCAGATATCTACCTATCGAAGCAGTGGAGTTCTATTGCTTCTTAAAACGCGATGTCGCATCGCAATTCTATGTTTCATGATATAATATAAGATTCATTACGAAGTGTTATTTATACCTCGTCTACACTTCAAAAGAATGTAAATGCACACTTCCTTGCTAGGATATGCATTTCCAGATGTCTACATATCGAAGAAATGGAGATCTAATGCTTCTTAAAACTCGATACCGCATCTCATTTCTATGTTTCATGGTAAGATATAATATTCATCGGGACGTGTTGCATACATCGTCTACACTTCAAAGGAATGAAAATGCCACGCATCCTTGCTAGGAAATGCGTTTCCAGATGACTACGTATCGAAGCAATGGTGTTCTAATGCTTCCAAAACGCGATATCGCATCTCATGTATGTTTCATGATAAGATATAATATTCATTGCGAAGTGTTATGTATACCTCGTCTACACTTCAAAAGAATGCAAATGCCACACTTCTTGGCTAGGAAATTGCGTTTCTAGATGTCTACGCATCGAAGCAATAGATTTCTAACTCTTTATAAAACGCGATATCGCATATCAGTTCTAAGTCACATGATAAGATGTAATTTCAATGCAACGCGTTATGTATATCTCCTCTACACTTCAAATGAATGTAAATGCATCATTTCCTTGCTACGGAATTTTGTTTCTATATCTGAAGGTTTTGAAGCAATAGAGTCCTAATGCTTCGTAAAACGCGGCTGCGCATCTTACTTCTATATTTCATGATAAGATGTAATATTCATAGCATCGCGTTATGTTTATCTGCTTCTGCACATGATTTGAGTGTGAACCCTACACTTTCTTGCCCGGAGATAGCGTTTCTAGTTGTCCAGGTGCCGAAGCATTTAATTTGTCATGCTTCATGCACCTCAATATCGCATTTCATATAAACAGTTCAAAGTAAGTTAGAAGGTTGTAAAGCTCTATGCATCGCATTATGCTTATCTGCTTTTGTGCTTTATAATGCTCTGGGATGTGAGAAGGTCCTCAACCATCCTTAACCCCTAAAGAGAAGTCAAAAGTCCAGCGGCCCTGCAGGTGGGCCATGGGAGCGCGGCGCGCGAGGCGCTACGCAATTTAAATGATCAGGAGGATCCCCTCGGGGACACCCAAGGGGGCGAGAAGAGGAAATCGCCGAAATCCACTGATCGATGGACCCAAACAATACCGAAGCCTACAGCCCACTCCACCAAGGAGCCCCGAGGAGGATGCAGGAGACCCGAGGACCACCAGCGAATTCAAGGAACCTGAAGAAGAGAACGTGAGAGCTTATTCACTAAAGCGTCCCATTTCTTGTGTCGCATATTGTATATTGTATCTTATATCGTGAAGCGAGTTATGATACCCGGTAATTTGCGGCGTGTTGCGTAGTTTCCCGTAGCCCTTGTTAGTTAAACCCACGTCGAGACCATAAGTAAACATGCCGTGACTTCAGTATCTCGCGACCTGAGTGTGTGTACTTGGCCAGGCGTAGTCGAGAAGAGGAGCATTTCGAAGTTTCAAGGGTTGTTCCGCTCCAGGGTTCTCGGGGTCGTGTAGTCTATCCCTTTGCTACTTTCTGAGCAGCTGGCGCCCAAGAAAAGTTGTACGTGAGCGGATACCTTGGAACCATAGATTGCTTTAGATTAAAGTACGTTTTACACCTTAAAGCATTTAGATAATTAACCCCTTCGAGTTTCCCTGACTTACTATATATAGGTTTCCATCACAACTAATAGGAACCATCACTTTACATAGATATATAGAACACACACAGTTTTAAACGTAGAATTGAGAATTTGAGAACTTACTTTGAAACGTTAGTAGTGAGGAATTCCATCGGATTTCATAGAAATTCAGAACTTACTTGCTATGAAACATAGGCAGATAAGGGCCATCGCGTTGCTTAGAACTTTAGAACTTGCTTACTTCAACAAAGATTTCTATTGGCTTCGTCCGTTCTTTTAGAAGAGTTTTTGATAAACCACATACTTTTCACGCTTCTGATATCTTTGAAAGTTCGCGAGATGTAATCGTTTAAGTTTTAAAATGATTACTTAGTGTGGATTATTATTTAGTAACTCGCTCATAAACGAGTCTGCATAGGATTTAATCCATAAGTTTTTAAGCCTGGAATTTATGCAGTTATTTGTTATTCACTTATTGCTCAAACGACAAAGATTCTGACCACTTCAAAATGGTTGACTTTCATCAATTTTCTTAAAAATTGAAATACTGCCCAACTGCTTGCATTAAAGACTGTAATTAAAGCTTTCGAAACATTTTACCTCTTATAGATGAATTCTGGAATTGAAATTGAAAGTTTGACTTTTCTAGCTCCTGTTTAGACATCTTTCTATTGGAATGTTCAAGTATTTTTCATATTCGTAATTATTAAAAATGTTTTACTTGATTCTTTTATTTAATATTTAGAATTTTCTGAGAAATATTTTTTATCGTAATGAACTATATAATTGCAATTATAATTCTTTATGAAGTAATAATAACAGAAAGGTATGTATCCATTCTTGTAGTTTTGTAAAGAGTATTTAATCTTACTATCTAAAATGAAACATTGAGATCTGTTTACAATCTAATGGAAATTAATTATCTTTTGATTCAAATTCACAATGATAATCTTCCATAGTTCAACAATTTTGTGAGCTGTCCTCAGGAATCCGCAGCTCAGTACTTATATAAAATGAACGACACAAAGAACAGCCGAACCAAACGTATTCGAACCGATTTTTCAATACTAATCTTATCATGTTTAACTTATGCTGCAAACTATTGAAATGCCCTTCGAAAAGTGTTTATTCACAGTGAAGTAAACGGTAAGTATTACGCCTTGCACCACTGTTCACAATACGTATGTTTCATTTACTATCAAAACCGTGAGTATTATCGCCTTTCTTTACTTTTTGTAACCTTCAATGCCTTCATGTTACAGATCGTTAAACTTGCTTTAAAATGCTCTATCGTATTACGGAAGAATGGACATACCAATTCATTTTAAAAAATGAAGGTAACCTTCATATGTCCAACATAACTCCACTTACAAAAAAACTATTTTCATCAACGGATGGCCCCTTTGTACTATGCAATTTTGTATTAGCAAAAACTTCTATGAAACTTATAGTTTCGTGGATATCTGAGGTGCTACTTATTACTGCCCCACCCTGTATATTGTTATGGATGTGTCCAACAAGGCAACGATGAACAGAGTTAAATTTAATATTATGATGTTTATTATTTTACTCATAGTATATTTGTTTTTCTGGAATTTTGCCAAAAAACAATGTTTACGATGTCGACAGATGAATATATTTGCCTTAGAATTACAAGAGCCAACAATTTCGAAAGTAGAATATTACTTTATTTCGCTAACCGAATCATTGCAAACGTTAAGTAAAGTGCTTTGCCTTTCAAAACAGTCAGATGCAAATTACGATACAACGTTTCCAAGAAATGGTACGTGCCACTGTTCTTTAATTTCAGTTTATTTAATCAAAGGAAATTTAATTGAAATATCCGCAAAATTTGAGGACAAAAAGTTATTGTAATTTTACGCAACATATATGATGGTGATAAAGGATAAGTATACGGAACTGAAAATGGAAAGTAGCGAGCAGAAAAAGAAACTGATAGAGCTACAAAGTAGATTGATACATCCGTCAAACGATGATTCTAGGTTAATAAAATCTGTTAATCAAAGAACTATTGCAAAAATCAAGTATAATCAATATTACTTCTGCTCAAAGGCTATAATAGAATTGGACCGAAATGGGTACAAAACAGGCCATTATATCTATACGTTCTATTCTATGCAAAGGCAAATATTTCAAAGAGAAAAGATGTGTTACTTACAAATTACTTATGTTCCTAGATATCTCTATTAAAGCACCGAGATATAGCACACGGGCAACACGGCCGTGACAATGACACTATCAGCTCAACATAGCTACACGCGTGGTTGTGGCATAGGCTGACATTTACTAATGGGGAAGCTGTTTCCATAAAAATTATAAGCAAATATGAAAAATAACTAAACTGTGCAATTTACTTATTTTGATTCCAAAATAGATACACCGGCACAAAACAAAGATATAAGAACTCGATTTTATTATTTTCTATAAACTAGCTCGATAGGGCGATTTTTTCCATAAAGTCGATAATTACTTTGTCATAAAAATATACACACTTATTTTATATATATTTTCTTCAATTTATTGTTGCAAATTCATGCAATTGAGGGTTACATTAAATACGATGACAGCATGTTATTTCAAAAATTACACAAGGCGAAGTTAGGGACGCAACAGCATGAATTTTTATTTTATAAGTAATATTTTTTTTATAATTAATATTTTTAGTCTATGATGGATTGAAAGAAATATATACGACTCGCTCAATAACTATAAATATAGGAAAACGACCATCAAAATGTCTATCAATACTCATATGCTGAACATCTACTGACATCTAACGGTTCTAATTTGTATGAAAGCACAGGTTCCCCATTGCCAAATGTGATCCTGCGTCATTGCTGAGGAGATTCATGAATGGAGCGATGATACGCATGTCACCATGGTGCTGGTGCTGCGCGATTCGCTTGTCTAGAACGTGCTGGTAACACGTTCTGGCATTTTAGTTAACGAATCCGGTCACAGATGACTACGAATCAGTTGACACTCCTCGGAAGTGGCAATATAGTGCCGGCATGGTGTCGCTACCATCTTGCCGTTTGTTATCTGGGATGCTTTTTAGTGCATTATTCGGAATTGAATTTGAACACATAGCTACTTAATCGCAAATTTGTATGTACTGTGACGTGGTGACGTCACAAGGCTCGCTCACCCCCCCCCCCCCTGCTTCGGTTAGACTAGCTCGCAGATCACCACCCATGCGAGAAGCGCGACACGGACCATTGCGATAGCTGTATTTGCGAGGAGCGTGAAATACACGATGGTAGAACCTCCCCCCCCCCCCCCCGTTCGTTCGTCTCTCTCCGTTCGACGGATAAGACTGGCGAGCTGATGGAAGAAGCGACCCATAAGGACCCATAAGCGACCCGGCGGAAGGGCTGTGCGCCGAGGTAGCGCGACGGGCTCGAAGGTGGAGGAGTCGGGAAGTGAGCAAGAAGAGACCCTGAAGCCCGAAGGATACGATCCAGAGCTCTGCAACGATAAGACCGCTGCCATAGTCCATGGAGACAAACAGGATGGTTCTCGGGTGTGAGAAGGACCTCTACCCCTCCCTTGAGCCCATGGAGAGGAAAACTCAAGATGCGCAGCGGAATTGCAGGTGAGCCGTGGAAAGCGCGGCGCGCGACACGCGCCGCAGTTCAAATAATCCAGAGGACCCCCTCTAGACACACCAGAGGGGGCGATCAGGGAAGATCGCCGAAATCCACCGATCGATGCCCCGAACAATACCGAAGCGTATGGCCCTACCCCATCAAGGAGCCCTAAGGAGGATCTAAGGGGATCCGAAGACCCCCAGCAAACCTATATAATGAGCTAGCCAGCACGAAGACAGCCTCTTATTCTTCTGAACGACTTAGCGACTACTTAGCGAGAGAGAGAGAGAGAGAGAGAGAGAGAGAGAGAGAGAGAGAGAGAGAGGGAGAGAGAGAGGTAGACGGACTGAACGAGATCCATACTTGTTGGAAACGAGAACGTGAGTCCTTATACGCTAAAGCGTCCCATTTGTTCCCTGCCGCAATTGTGATATCGCGTATTGTAATTTGTATTGTATAACGGGTGGTGATCCCCGGTCATTCGCGGCGTGTCGTATACCCTTTTGTAAAACCGCGTCGAGGCAATCTAGAAAGAAGCCGTGAGTTCAGTATCCCGCGACCCTAATTTGCGCACTCGGCTAGAAGCAGTCGAGCGAAAGAGTATTTCGAAATTTCCAGGGTTATCTTGCACCGGGTTTCCCCGGGTTGCGTGGTTTATTAGTTTCTGCTACTTCTTGAGTAGCTGGCGCCCAAAAAGTCCCAACCTCGCAGCTTCGAAATACTTGCTGGATAGGAAATTTATTGCTCTGTACTTCGCGTTGCCGAAGCACGAGGATATTCTGTGCCCCGATATAACCCCGGACTAAACTTCTGGATACCCCGTTATTATTGGTTCTATATACCCTTTTCTTGCGGATTGTAACGGGAAAAACCGTCACAGTACTTAATTATACATGACTGCATAAAAAGGATGTCATATACTTTTATAATCAATGCGATATAAGAATATAAAACGATGAACTATCCACTCCCATCAGGAGTAAAAACAATGTTTGGTACGCAAAGTTCTTTGCAAAATATAATCAAGCAGTTAATATATCAAATCATTGCACACAATAAATCACTGAATGTATAATGATATGAATAGTAAGAAAAACATATTTACCTGTTAGATGTTTATAAATTCAAATTTAAAAGTCCAAGTCACATTTAATATATTATTGTTTAACAAGGTGATTTAATGTTGTTTCAAATAGGCGTGCAGAACTAGCTCGTACTTCTGTCAATGTAATTTCATTCGAAAAATACAAAGGATAAGAGGAAATATTCTCCAATATATAACATATATAAATCAACGGATGCAAGAGAGAACACTCGATCTCGGTGTAACGAGACCGGGGCGTCATCCTGCAGTAATCGTATAACGCCTGTTCCTAGATGGTGTAGAGAGTGAATGTGGAGGGTGAAAAGCATAAAATAACAACAATGTAACTAAAGAGAAAGAGAAAGAGAATATGTGGAAGCATTGCATTTATTAAGAGGAAATCCTAGAAATATCAAACAACAGATTATATACCATACTGTAAGGGTAAGGTACAACGAAATAGACGATATCGTGAGAGAAACTAAAAAAATCGAGAAACTTAAAAAGAAAATAATAATTTAGATTGAGCGAATTAATATCACTGATCCCGGCAAGCTTAATGGAAAACGCATAACGATGAATCGGTTAGAGTATAAGATAGATGTTGGTCGCGGTTTGAGTGGCCCTGGGAATCCTTTGCCCGCATCAGGGCAGGCAGTAGGATGGTGGAGAGCCTGCCCTCCTGTTGCTTGGATCTATAGAATTCACATTCTATTGTAGAGTAGAAGCAGATAATTATAATGCTTTTCATAGAAGATTACAGCTTACTTAATTCGAAACGTTGAAATGAGATGAGTCATGGCATTGTATAATGCATTAGTACTCTATTGTCTCGACATGTAGACACTACGAAGGGCAATCCTGTTGCATGGAGCTGTAGAATTTACATTCTTATGAAGTTTTAAAGCAGATAAGCATAAAGCTATGCATAAGAGATTACAGCATTCTTACTTTGAAACGATGAAATGGGATGCGCCAGCGCATTGCATGGAGAATTCTAGCTCGATTGCTTTAACAGATAGACACTACGGAGCGCCATACCGTTGCATGGAATTATATAGTTCACATTCTATTGAAGACCTCTAACAGTTAAGCACAATGTTATGGATATATGATTACAGATTCTATGCATTGAAACGTTGAAATGAGATGCGACATCGCGCTGATTGAAGTATTAGAAATGTCTTGCTTGGACACGTAGAGATCTGGAAACGATATTCTGTTGCAAGTAAGTATAGGATTCACATCCTTCTAAGGTCTAGATGCAGATAAATGTAACATATTGCATAGAACATTGCAATTTACCATGAATCATTGAAATGACTTGCGACATCGTGTTGAATGAAGCAATAGAACACTATTGCTCCGATAAGTAAGCAAATGGAAACACTATTTCCTAGCAAGGAAGTGTCGCACTTACGTTTACTTATGGTGTAGACGAGGTATACATAACACTTCGCGATGAATATTATATCTTATCATGAAGCATAGAAATGAGATGCGATATCGCGTTCTGAGAAGCACTACAACTTTATTGCTACGATACGTAGGCATCTGCAGACGCTATTTCCTAGCAAGGAATAGTCGCATTTACATTCTTTTGAAGTGAATACGAGGTATACATGACTTTTCGCAATGAATATTGTTTCTTATCATGAAACATAGAAGTGAGATGCGATATCGCGATTTAAGTAGCATTAGAACTCTATTGCTACGATACGTAGACATCTAAATACGCTATTTGCCAGCAAGGAAGTGTCGCATTTACATTCGTTTGGAGTGAATGCGTGGTATACATGACACTTCGCAATGAATATTATATCTTTACATGAAACATAGAAATGAGATGCGGTATCGCGTTTTGAGAAGCATTAGAACTCTATTGCTACGATACGCAGACATCTGCAAACGCTATTTCCTAGCAAGCAATAGTCGCATTTTCATTCTTTTGAAGTGAATACGAGGTGTACATGACACTTTGCAATGAATATTATATCTTATCACGAAACATAGAAGTGAGGTGCGATATCGCGTTTTAAGAAGCCTTAGATCTCTATGGCCTCGATGCGGAGACATCTGCAAACGCTATTTCCTAGCAAGGAAGTGTCGCATTTACATTTGTTTGGAGTGAATACGAGGTATACATAACACTTCGCAATGAATATTATATCTTATCACGAAACATAGAAATGAAATGCGACATCTCGTTTTAAGAAGCATTAGGACTCCTTTGCTACGATACGTAGACATCTGCAAAGGCTATTTCATAGGATGGAAACGTCGAATTTACATTCTTTTGATGTGAATTCGAGGTATACATGACACTTCGCAATGAATATTATATCTTATCATGTAACATAGAAGTGAGATGCGATATCGCGTTTTAAGAAGCATTAGAACCCTATTACCTCGATGCGGAGATATCTGCAAACGCTATTTCCCAGCAAGGAATAGTCGCATTTACATTCTTTTGAAGTGAATACGAGGTATTCATGACTCTTCGCAATGAATATTATATCTTATCATGAAACATAGAAGTGAGATGCGATATCGCATTTAAGAAGCATTAGAACTCTATTGCCTCGATGCGTAGGCATCTGCAGACGCTATTTCCCAGCAAGGAAGTGTCGCATTTACATTCGTTTGGAGTGAATAGGAGGTATACATGACAGTCCGCAATGAATATTATATCTTATCACCAAACATTTAAATGAGATGCGATATCGCGGTTTAAGTAGCATTAGAACCCAATTGCTACGATACGTAGACATCTGCAAACGCTATTTCCTAGCAAGCAATAGTCGCATTTACATTCTTTTGAAGTGAATACGAGGTATACATGACTCTTCGCAATGAACATTATATCTTATCACGAAACATATAAATGGGATGCGATATCGCGATTTAAGAAGCATTAGAACTCTACTGCCTCGATGCGTAGACATCTGAATACGCTATTTCCTAGCTAGGAAATGTCGCATTTACATTCTTTTCAAGTGAATACGAGGTATACATGACACTTTGCAATGAATATTATATCTTATCACCAAACATTTAAATGAGATGCGATATCGCGATTTAAGTAGCATTAGATCTCTATTGCTACGATACGTAGACATCTGAATGCGCTATTTCCTAGCAAGAAAATGTCGCATTTACATTCGTTTGGAGTGAATACGAGGTATACATGACGCTTCGCCATTAATATTATGTCTTATCATGAATCACAGAAATGAGATGCGATACCGCGTTTTGAGAAACATTAGAACTCTATTGCTACGATACGTAGACTTCTGCAAACGCTATTTCTTAGGATGGAAGTGTCGCATTTACATTCTTTTGACTGTGAATTCGAGGTATACATGACACTTCGCAATGAATATTATATCTTATCAAGTAACATAGAAGTGAGATGCGATATCGCGTTTTAAGAAGCATTAGAACCCTATTGCCTCGATGCGGAGATATTTGCAAACGCTATTTCCTAGCATGGAAGTGTCGCATTTACATTCTTTTGAAGTGAATTCGAAGTATACATGATAGTTAGGAATGAATATTATAACTTATCACGAAACATAGAAATGAGATGCGATATCGCGATCTAAAAAGCATTAGAATTCTATTTCTACGAAACGAAGGCATCTGCAGACGTTATTTCCCAGCAAGGAATAGTCGCATTTACATTCTTTTGAAGTGAATACGAGGTATACATGACTCTTCGCAATGAATATTATATCTTATCATGAAACATAGAAGTGAGATGCGATATCGCATTTAAGAAGCATTAGAACTCTATTGCCTCGATGCGTAGGCATCTGCAGACGCTATTTCCCAGCAAGGAAGTGTCGCATTTACATTCGTTTGGAGTGAATAGAAGGTATGCATGACACTTCGTAATGAGTATTATAACTTATCACGAAACATAGAAATGAGATTTGATATCGCGATTTAAGTAGCATTAGAACCCTATTGCTACGATGCGTGGACATCTGAATGCGCTATTTCCTAGCAAGGAAGTGTCGCATTTACATTTGTTTGGAGTGAATGCGTGGTATACATGACACTTCGCAATGAATATTATATCTTTACATGAAACATAGAAATGAGATGCGGTATCGCGTTTTGAGAAGCATTAGAACTCTATTGCTACGATACGCAGACATCTGCAAACGCTATTTCCTAGCAAGCAATAGTCGCATTTTCATTCTTTTGAAGTGAATACGAGGTGTACATGACACTTTGCAATGAATATTATATCTTATCACGAAACATGGAAATGAGATGCGATATCGCGATTTAAGTAGCATTAGAACTCTATTGCTACGATACGTAGACATCTGAAAACGCTATTTCCTAGCAAGGAAGTGTCGCATTTACATTCGTTTGGAGTGAATGCGAGGTATACATGACACTTCGCAAAGAACATTATATCTTATCACGAAACACAGAAGAGTGTTGCGATATCCCGTTTTAAGTAGCATTAGAACACTATGGCCTCGATGCGGAGACATCTGCAAAGGCTATTTCCTAGCAAGCAGTAGTCGCATTTACATTCTTTTGAAGTGAATACGTGGTATACATGACACTTCGCAATGAATATTATATCTTATCATGAAACATAGAAGAGAGATGCGATATCGCGTTTCAAGAAGCATTAGAACTCTATGGCCCCGATGCGGAGACATCTGCAAACGCTATTTCCTAGAAATCAATAGTCGCACTTACATTCTTTTGAAGTGAATTCTAGGTTTACATGACACTTCGGAATGAATATTATAACTTATCACGAAACATAGAAATGAGATGCGATATCGCGATCTAAGAAGCATTAGAACTCTATTGCTACGATAAGTAGGCATCTGCAAACGCTATGCCCTAGCAAGGAATAGTCGCATTTACATTCTTTCGATGTGTATACGAGGTATACAATGACACTTCGCAATGAATATTATATCTTATAATGAATCATAGAAATGAGATGCGATATCGCGGTCTAAGAAGCATTAGAACTCTATTAGCTCGACGCGTAGACATCTGCAGACGCTATTTCCTAGCATGGAAGTGTCGCATTTACTTTCTTTTGAGGTGAATACGAAGTATACATGACACTTCGCAAAGAACATTATATCTTATCACGAAACACGGAAGAGTGATGCGATATCGCGTTTTAAGTAGCATTAGAACTCTATTGCTACGATACGTGGACATCTGAATACGCTATTTCCTAGCAAGGAAGTGTCGCATTTACATTCGTTTGGAGTGAATGCGAGGTATACATGACACTTCGCAATGAATATTATATCTTATCATGAAACATAGAAGTGAGATGCGATATCCCGTTTTAAGAAGCATTAGATCCCAATTGCCTCGATGCGCAGATATCTGCAAACGCTATTTCCTAGCATGGAAGTGTCGCATTTACATTCTTTTGAAGGGAATTCGAGGTATACATGACACTTCGGAATGAATATTATAACTTATCACGAAACATAGAAATGAGATGCGATATCGCGATTTAAGTAGCATTAGAACCCTATTGCTACGATGCGTGGACATCTGAGTGCGCTATTTCCTAGCAAGGAAGTGTCGCATTTACATTTGTTTGGAGTGAATGCGTGGTATACATGACACTTCGCAATGAATATTATATCTTTACATGAAACATAGAAATGAGATGCGGTATCGCGTTTTGAGAAGCATTAGAACTCTATTGCTACGATACGTAGACAACTGCAAACGCTATTTCCTAGCAAGCAATAGTCGCATTTTCATTCTTTTGAAGTGAATACGAGGTGTACATGACACTTCGCAATGAAAATTATATCTTATCACGAAACATGGAAATGAGATGCGATATCGCGATTTAAGTAGCATTAGAACTCTATTGCTACGATACGTAGACATCTAAAAACGCTATTTCCTAGCAAGGAAGTGTCGCATTTACATTCGTTTGGAGTGAATGCGAGGTATACATGACACTTCGCAATGAATATTATATCTTATCATGAAACATAGAAGTGAGATGCGATATCGCGTTTTAAGAAGCATTAGATCCCAATTGCCTCGATGCGCAGATATCTGCAAACGCTATTTCCTAGCATGGAAGTGTCGCATTTACATTCTTTTGAAGGGAATTCGAGGTATACATGACACTTCGGAATGAATATTATAACTTATCACGAAACATAAAAATGAGATGCGATATCGCGATCTAAGAAGCATTAGAACTCTATTGCTACGATACGTAGGCATCTGCAAACGCTATGCCCTAGCAAGGAATAGTCGCATTTACATTCTTTCGATGTGTATACGAGGTATACAATGACACTTCGCAATGAATATTATATCTTATAATGAATCATAGAAATGAGATGCGATATCGCGGTCTAAGAAGCATTAGAACTCTATTAGCTCGACGCGTAGACATCTGCAGACGCTATTTCCTAGCATGGAAGTGTCGCATTTACTTTCTTTTGAGGTGAATACGAGGTGTACATGACACTTCGCGATGAATATTATATCGTATCACGAAACATATAAATGAGGTGTCATATTGCGATTTAAGTAGCATTAGAACGCTACTGCTACGATACGTAGACATCTGCAAACGCTATTTCCTAGCAAGCAATAGTCGCATTTACATTCTTTTGAAATGAATTCGAGGTTTACATGACACTTCGGAATGAATATTATAACTTATCACGAAACATAAAAATGAGATGCGATATCGCGATTTAAGTAGCATTAGAACTCTATTGCTACGATACGTAGACATCTGAATACGCTATTTCCTAGCAAGGAAGATTCGCATTTACATTCTTTTGAAGTGAATACGAGGTATACATGACTTTTCACAATGAACATTGTATCTTATCATGTAACATATAAGTGAGATGCGATATCGCGTCTTAAGAAGCATTAGGACTCTATTGCATCAATGCGGAGATATCTGCAAGGGCTATTTCCTAGCATGGAAATGTCGCATTTACATTCTTTTGAAATGAATACGAGGTATACATGACACTTCGCAATGAATATTATATCCTATCATGAAGCATAGAAATGAGATGCGATATCGCGTTTTGAGAAGCATTAGAAGACTATTGCTTCGAAACGTAGACATCTGCAAGCGCTATTTCCTAGCAAGGAAGATTCGCATTTACATTCTTTTGAAGTGAATACGAGGTATACATGACACTTCGCAATGAATATTATATCTTATCATGAAGCATAGAAATGAGATGCTATATCGCGTTTTGAGAAGCATTAGAACACTATTGCCTCGATGTGGAGATATCTGCAAACGCTATTTCCTAGCAAGCAATAGTCGCATTTACATTCTTTTGAAATGAATACGATGTATACATGACACTTCGCAATGAATATTATATCTTATCACGAAACATATAAAGGAGATGCGATATCGAGTTTTAAGTAGCATTAGAACTCTATTGCTACGATACGTAGACATCTGAATACGCTATTTCCTAGCAAGGAAGTGTCGCATTTACATTCTTTTGAAATGAATACGAGGTGTACATGACACCTCGCAGTGAATATTATATCTTATCACGAAACATAGAAATGAGATGCGATATCGCGATTTAAGTAGCATTAGAACTCTATTGCTACGATACGTAGACATCTGAATACGTTATTTCCTAGCAAGGAAGATTCGCATTTACATTCTTTTGAAGTGAATACGAGGTATACATGACACTTTACAATGAACATTGTATCTTATCATGTAACATATAAGTGAGATGCGATATCGCGTCTTAAGAAGCATTAGGACTCTATTGCCTCAATGCGGAGATATCTGCAAGGGCTATTTCCTAGCATGGAAATGTCGCATTTACATTCTTTTGAAATGAATACGAGGTATACATGACACTTCGCAATGAATATTATATCTTATCATGAAGCATAGAAATGAGATGCGATATCGCGTTTTGAGAAGCATTAGAACACTATTGCTTCGAAACGTAGACATCTGCAAGCGCTATTTCCTAGCAAGGAAGATTCGCATTTACATTCTTTTGAAGTGAATACGAGGTATACATAACACTTTGCAATGAATATTATATCTTATCATGTAACATATAAGTGAGATGCGATATCGCGTTTTTAAGAAGCATTAGAAATCTATTGCTACGATACGTAGATATCTGCAGACGCTATTTCCTAGCAAGGAAGTGTCGCATCTACATTCGTTTGGAGAGAATGCGAGGTATACATGACAGTTCGCAAGGAATATTGTATCTTATAATGAAACATAGAAGAGAGATGCGATATCGCGTTCTAAGAAGCATTAGAACTCTATGGCCTCGATGCGGAGACATCTGCAATCGCTATTTCCTAGCATGGAAGTGTCGCACTTACATTCTTTTGAAGTGAATACGATGTATACATGACACTTTGCAATGAATATTATATCTTATCACGAAACATATAAATGAGGTGTCATATCGCGATTTAAGTAGCTTTAGAACGCTATTGCTACGATACGTAGACATCTCCAAACGCTATTTCCTAGCAAGCAATAGTCGCATTTACATTCTTTTGAAGTGAATACAAGGTATACATGACCATTCGCAATGAATATTATATCTTATCACGAAACATAGAAATGAGATGCGATATCGCGATTTAAGTAGCATTAGAACTCTATTGCTACGATACGTAGACATCTGAATACGCTATTTCCTAGCATGGAATAGTCGCATTTACATTCTTTTGAAGAGAATACGAGGTACACATGACACTTCGCAATGAATATTATATCTTATCATGTAACATATAAGTGAGATGCGATATCGCGTCTTAAGAAGCATTAGAACCCTATTGCCTCGATGTGGAGATATCTGCAAACGCTTTTTCCTTGCAAGCAATAGTCGCATTTACATTCTTTTGAAATGAATTCGAGGTTTACATGACACTTCGGAATGAATATTATAACTTATCACGAAACATATAAATGAGATGCGATATCGAGATTTAAGTAGCATTAGAACTCTATTGCTACGATACATAGACATCTGAATACGCCATTTCCTAGCAAGGAAGTGTAGCTTTTACATTCGTTTGGAGAGAATACGAGGTATACATGACACTTCGCAATGAATATTATATCTTATAATGAAACATTGAGGAGAGATGCGATATCGCGTTCTAAGAAGCATTAGAACTCTATGGCCTCGATGCGGAGACATCTGCAAACGCTATTTCCTAGCATGGAAGTATCGCACTTACATTCTTTTGAAGTGAATACGATGTATACATGACACTTCGCAATGAATATTATATCCTATCACGAAATATATAAATGAGGTGTCATATCGCGATTTAAGTAGCATTAGAATGCAATTGCTACGATACGTAGACATCTGCAAACGCTATTTCCTAGCAAGCAATAGTCGCATTTACATTCTTTTGAAGTGAATACAAGGTTTACATGACCATTCGCAATGAATATTCTATCTTATCACGAAACATAGGAATGAGATGCGATATCGCGATTTAAGTAGCATTAGATCTCTATTGCTACGATATGTAGACATCTGAATACGCTATTTCCTAGCAAGGAAGTGTCGCATTTACATTCTTTTGAAATGAATACGAGGTGTACATGACACCTCGCAGTGAATATTATATCTTATCACGAAACATAGAAATGAGATGCGATATCGCGATTTAAGTAGCATTAGAACTCTATTGCTACGATACGTAGACATCTGAATACGTTATTTCCTAGCAAGGAAGATTCGCATTTACATTCTTTTGAAGTGAATACGAGGTATACATGACACTTCGCAATGAATATTATATCTTATCATGAAACATAGAAGTGAGATGCGATATCGCGTTTTAAGAAGCATTAGAACTCTATCGCCTCGATGCGTAGACATCTGCAAACAATATTTCCTAGCATGGAAGTGTCGCATTTACATTCTTTTGAAGTGAATACGAGGTATACATAACACTCTACAATAAATATTATATCTTATTACGAAACATAGAAGTGAGATGCGATATCGCGATTTAAGAAGCGCTATAACTCTATTGCTACGATGCGTAGACATCTGGAAATGTAATTTCCTAGCAAGGATGTGTCGCATTTACATTCTTTTGAAGTGAATACGAGGTATACATTACACTCCACAATGAATATTATATCTCATTACGAAACATAGAAATGAAATGCGACATCTCGGTTTAAGAAGCATTAGAACTCTATTGCTACGATACGTAGACATCTGCAAACGCTATTTCCTAGCATGGAAGTGTCTTATTTACATTCGTTTGAAGTGAATACGAGGTATACATAACATTTTGCAATGAATATTATATCTAATCATGAAACATAGCACTGCGATGGGATGTCGCGAATTCAGAAGCATTAGAACTCTATTGCTTCGATACGTAGGCATAAGGAAACGCATTTCCTAGCAAGGAAGTATGACATTTACATTCTCTTGAAGTGTAGACAAAGTACACATAACACTTCGCAATGAATATTATGTCTTATCATGAAACATGGAAATGAGATGCGTTATCGCGTTTTAAGGAGCATTAAATCTTTATTGCTTCATTACGTAGACATCTGGAAACGCTATTTCCTAGCAAGGAAGTGTGGCATTTACATTCTTTTGAAGTGCAGAAGTGGTATACATTACACTTTGCAATGACTATTATATCTTATCATGAAACATAGGAATGAGATGCGATATCGCGTTTTAGGAATCATTAAAGCTCTATTGCTTCGAGAAGAAGTCATCAGGAAACGCTATTTCCTAGCAAGGAAGTGTTGCATTTACATACTTTTGAAGCGAATACGAGGTGTACATATCACTCCACAATGAATACTACATCTTATCATGAAACATAGGAATGGGATGCGATATCGCGGTTTAAGAAGAATTAGAACTCTATTGATTCGATACGTAGATATCTGGAAACGCTATTTCCCAGCAAGGAAGTGTTGCATTTGCATTCTTTTGAAGTGAATACGAAGTAGACATAGCACTCCGCAATGAATATTATATCTTATCACGGAACATAGAAATGAGATGCGATATGACGCTTTAAGAAGCATTTGAACTCTATTGCTTCGATACGTAGACATCAGGAAGCGCTTCTTCCTAGAAAGGAAGTGTCGCATTTACATTCATTTGAAGTGAATACGAGGTATACCTACGTCTTCACAATGAATATTATATCTGATCATGAAACATAGAAAAGAGATGCGATATCACTATTTAAGAAGCATTAGAGCTCTATAGCTTCGATACGGAGACATCTGCAATCGCTATTTCCTAGCACGGAAGTCTCGCATTTACATTCTTTTGAATTGAATAAGAGGTATACATGACACTTCGCTATGAATATTATATCTTATCATGAAACATACGATTGAGATGCGATATCCCGTTTTAAGAAGCATTAGAACTCTATTGCTTCGATACGGAGACATCTCCAAACGCTATTTCCTAGCATGGAAGTGTCGCATTTACATTCTTTTGAAGTGAATACGAGGTATACCTAAGTCTCCACAATGAATATTATATCTTATCATGAAACATAGAAATGAAATGCGATATCGCGTTTTAAAAAGCGTTAGAACTCTAATGCTACTATACGTAGACATCTGCAAACGCTACTTCCCAGCAAGGGTGTGTCGCATTTAGATTCTTTCGATGTGAATACGAGGTATACATAGCACTCCACAATGAAAATTTTACCTTATCATGAAACATAGAAATAATTAGCGATATCGCGTTTTAAGAAGCATTAGAACACTATTGCTACGATACGTAGACATCTGCAAACGCTATTTCCTACCAAGGAAGTGTCGCATTTACATTCCTTTGAAGTGAATACGAGGTATACATGACACTTCGCAATGAATATTATATCTTATCATGAAACATAGAATTGAGATGCGATATCCCGTTTTAAGAAGCATTAGAACTCTATTGCTTCGATACGTAGACATCTTCAAACGCTATTTCCTAGCATGGAAGTGTCGCATTTACATTCTTTTGAAGTGAATACGCGGTATACGTGACAATTCGCAATGAATAATACATCTTATCATGAAACATTGAAATGAGATGCGATATCGTGACTTGAAATGCATTAGAACTCTATTGCTACGATACGTAGACATCACCAAAAGCTATTTCCTAGCAAGCAAGAGTCGCATTTACATTCTTCTGAAGTGAATACGAGGTATACATAACACTGCACTATGAATATTATATCTTATCATGAAACATAGCTATGAGATGCGACATCGCGTTTTAAGAAGCACTAGATCTCTATTGTTTCGATACGGAGACATCTGCAAACGCAATTTCCTAGCAAGGAAGTGTCGCATTTACATTCTTTTGAAGTGCATACTCGGTATACGTGACACCTCGCAATGAAAATTACATCTTATCACGAAACATAGGAATGAGTTGTGATAACGCGATTTAAGTAGCATTAGAACTCTATTGCTACGATAAGTAGACATCTGCAAACGCAATTTCCTAGCAAAGAAGTGTCGCATTTACATTCTTTTGAAGTGCATGCTCGGTATACGTGACACCTCGCAATGAAAATTACATCTTATCACGAAACATAGGAATGAGTTGCGATAACGCGATTTAAGTAGCATTAGAACTCTATTGCTACGATACGTAGACATCTGCAAACGCTATTTCCTAGCAAGGAAGTGCCGCATTTACATTCTTCTGACGTGAATTCGAGGTATGCATGACACTTCGCAATGAATATTATATCTTATCATGAAGCATAGAAGAAAGATGCGATATCGCGTCTTGAAAAGCACTAGAACTCAATTGCTACGATACGTAGACATCTGCAAACGCTATTTCCTAGCAAAGAAGTGTCGCAATTACATTCATTTGAAGTGTATGCGTGGTATACATGACACTTCACGATGAATATTATATCCTATCATGAAACATAGAAATGAGATGCGATATCGCGTTTTAAGTAGCATTAGGACTCTATTGCTACGACACGTAGACATCTGCAGACGATATTTCCTAGGAAGGAAGAGTCGCATTCACATTCTTTTGAAGTGAATACGAGGTATACACAACACTCCACAATGAATATTATATTGAGTTGGCAACAAAGTAATTGCGGATTTCACTCGTAGATGGCTTCAGTTGAATTTTTGGGTTTGCGTTACAAATGTAAAACACATTTTGTTGTTTGATAGTTGCCAATTCAACTGTCAATCAGTAAAAAAAGTTTTTTTATCGGTTGCGTAGTTTTCGTTTGGCCTTCGTTGAAAAATGGAGAATCAAAAGAATCATTTTCATCATATTTTGCTTTTTTATTTTCGCAAAGGGAAAAACGCATCGCAAGCTCATAAAAAGTTTTGTGCTGTTTATGGTGACGAAGCCTTAAAAGAGCGGCAGTGTCAAAATTGCTTTGCCAAATTTCGTTCTGGTGATTTTTCACTCATAGATGAAAAACGATCTGGTCGGCCAGTTGAAGTTAAAGACGCCCTAATCAAAGCAATAATCAATTCGGATCGTCACAGTACAACACGTGAGATTGCAGAGAAGCTTCATGTATCACATACATGCATTGAAAATCACTTAGAACAACTTGGCGATGTTCAAAACTTGATACATGGGTTCCTCACGAACTGAAAGAAACGCATCTAACGCAATGCTTTAACGGCTACGATTTGCTAAAGAAACGTAATGAAAATGATCCATTTCTAAAATGACTGATAACTGGTGATGAAAAGTGGGTTGTTTGCAACAATATCAAGCGAAAAAGATCATGGAGCAGGCCAGGTGAACCAACTCAAACAACATCAAATGCTGATATTCACCAAAAGAATGTTTTGTCATCCGTTTGGTGGGATTTCAGAGGAATTGTCTACAATACTTTGTACTCTTACCGCCCAACCTAACAATCAATTCTGATGTCTACATTGAACAACAAATGAAATTAAACAATGCAATTGAAGAAAATCCGCCAGAATTGACAAATCGAAAAAGTGTTGTATTCCATCATGACAGTGGAAGGTCACAAACATTTTGGTCACTCGGCAAAAATTATTGGAGCTTGGTTGGGATGTTTTGCCACATCCACCATATAGTCCTGATCTTGCACCACCTGATTCCATTTTGTTTCGATTTTTACAAACTCCTTGAATGATAAAAAATTCAATAAAAATGATGATGTTGCCAAATCGTACCTGATTCAGTTTTTTGCTAATAAAAACCAGAAGTTTTATGAACGCGGGATTATGATGCTGCCTGAAAGATGGCAAAAGATCACTGATCAAAATGGGCAATACATTACAGAATAAAGTTATTTAGTTCCATGAAAAACTGTCTTTGATTTAAAAAAAAAATCCGCAATTACTTAGTTGACAACCCAATATCTTATCACGAAACATAGAAATCAGATACGATACCGAGTTTTAAGAAGCACTAGAACTCTATTTCTTCGATACGTCGACATCTGCAAACGCTATTTCCTAGCAAGGAAGTGTCGCATTTACATTCATTTGAAGTGAATACGAGGTATACAAGACACTTGGAATGAATATTATATCTTATCATGAAACACAGAAGTGAGATGCGATATCGCGTTTTAAGAATCATTAGAACTCTATTGTTTCGACACGTAGTCATCTGGAAACGCTATTTCCTAGCAAGGAAGTGTCGCATTTACATCCTTTTGAAGTGAATACGAGGTATACATGACACTTCGCAATGAATATTATATCTGATCATGAAACATAGAAATGAGAAGCGACATCTCGTTTTAAGATGCATTAGAACTCTATTGCTATGATACGTAGACATCTGCAAACGCTATTTCCTAGCATGGCAGTGTCGCATTTAGATTCTTTTGAAGTGAATACGAGGTATACATGACACTTCATAATGAATATCATACCTTACCATGAAACATAGAAGTGAGATGCGATATTGCGTTTTAAGAAGCATAAGAACTCTAATGCTACGATACGTAGACATCTGCAGAAGCTATTTCCTAGCATGGAAGTGTCGCATTTACACTCTTTTGAAGTGAATACGAGATATACATGACACTTCGCAATGAATATTATATCTTATCATGAAACATAGGAATGAGGTGCTGTATCGCGTTTTGAGAAGCATTAGAACTCTATTGCTAATATACGCAGACATCTGCAAACTCTATTTCCTAGCAAGGAAATGTCGCATTTACATTCCATTGAAGTGAATACGAGGTAAACATGACACCTCTCAATGGATACTATATCTTATCATGAAACATAGAAATGAGATGCGACATCCCGTTTTAAGAAGTATTAGAACTCTATTCTTTCGATACGTGGTCATCTGGAAACGCTATTTCCTAGCATGGAAGTGTCGCATTTACATTCTTTTGAAGTGAATACGAGCTATACATGACACTTCGCAATGAATATTATATCTTATCACGAAACATAGGAATGAAATGCGGCATCTCGTTTTAAGAAGCATTACAGCTCTATTGGTACGATACGTAGACATCTGCAAACGCTATTTCCTAGCGTGGAAGTGTCGCATTTACATTCATTTGAAGTGAATAAGAGGTATACATGACACTTCGCAATAGATATTATATCTTATCACGAAACATAGAAATGAAATGCTGCATCTCGTTTTAAGATGCATTACAGCTCTATTGCTACGATACGTAGACATCTGCAAACGCTATTTCCTAGCAAGGAAGTGTCGCATTTACATATTTTTGAAGTGAATTTGAGATATACATGACACTTCGCAATGAATATTATATCTTATCATGAAACATAGGAATGAGGTGCTATATCGCGTTTTGAGAAGCATTAGAACTCTATTGCTAATATACGTAGACACCTGCAACCTCTATTTCCTAGCAAGGAAATGTCGTACTTACATTCTTTTGAACTGAATACGAGAGGTATACATGACACTTCGCAATGAATATTATATCTTATGATAAAACATAGAAATGAGATACGATATGGCGTTTCAAGAAGCATGAGAGCTCTATTTCTTCGATACGTAGATATCTGCTAACCTTATTTCCTAGGAAGGTAGTGTCGCATTTACATTCTTTTGAGGTGAATACGAGGTATCACGTCCGGTGAAACTATTTTCCGTTGCTCCGGAGGCTTTACGACACGAGCCTATTTTTCGGAAATAGAAATACGATGCCTGAACCTCATATTGAGGTGGCTAACGATCTAAAACTAGAGGTTTGCACCCCTCGGTAGGAGATCTCGAGTCAGAGTGTGTGCTCTGGAGACGCGTCTCTGACCTCCTCGGTTCGCGGGACGCTACGGTCGCGAACGCTCATGGTAGGGAGATCGCGGTCCCGCGAGTGGGGGACTCGCGTCTCGAGGCGGAGAGCGCCCGGTCCAGCGAGTGGGGACCCGCGGTTCGTGGTGGGGCTAGCGGCGCATGCCGCATGCCGGACGCATCTTACTTAGTGTAACTTAGATCTAGGAATTCTTATATATGCGTCATGATATGGTATGTATGTCCTAGCTTAGAAGTAATATATAGGTTCTAGCAGATACTGTTCCCCGAATTGGAAAAGACCCCATTCAGGTGATGGGCTGCGGCTACGTCTTCCTGCTGGACGGAATCATCGGTGCGAGGGAGATAGGGCTGACCGTCCTTGGTGCGGGAGAGACAGGTATACTCGGTGGTGCGAGTGAGGCAGCGGAACTCGGTGTGAGTGAGCGCGTGCAGGTATGCGCGTGCGAACACTTACAGTTGCTGGTTCTGCAGGCGAGTTTGTCTGGTTGCATGCGTCCAGGGGTTGATGCTGGGGGGTGCGAGAAGGTTGATGGGTGGCAGGCGGTACGCCTGACGTCACAAAATGCGACACTTCCTCTCTAGGAAATTCAGTTCCCAATATATCTCTGTATCGAAGTTATAGAGTTCTAATTCTCCTTAAAACGCGATATCGCACCTCATTTCTATGTTTCATGATTAGATAAAATATTCATTGTGCAGTGTTATGTGTACCTCGTATTCAATTCAAAAGAATGTAAATGCGACACTTCCATTCTAGGAAATAGCGTTTCCAGAAGTCTACGTATCGAAGCAATAGAGTTCTAGTGCTTCTTAAAACGCAATATCGCATATCATTTCTATGTCTAATGATAAGATATAATATTCATTGCGAAGTGTCATGTGTACCTCGTATTCACTTCAAAAGAATGTAAATACGACACTTCCATGCTAGGAAATAGAGTCCGCAGATGTCTACGTATCGTAGCAATAGATTTCTAATGCTGCTTAAATCGCGATATCGCATCTCATTTATATGTTTCGTGATAAGATATTATATTCATTGCCAAGTGTCGTGTATACCTCGTATTCACTTCAAAAGAATGTAAGCGCCACACGTCCATGCTAGGAAATAGCGTTAGCAGATGCCTACATATCGTAGCAATAGAATTCTAATGCTACTTAAATCGCGATATCGTATCTCATTTATATGTTTCGTGATAAGATATAATATTCATTGCGAAGTGTCATGTATAGCTCGTATGTACTTCAAAAGAATGTAAATGCGACACTTCCTTGCTAGGAAATAGCGTTTGCAGATGTCTACGTATCGGAGCAATAGGGTTCTAATGCTTCATAAAATGCGATATCGCATCTCAATTCTATGTTTCATGATAAGGTATAATATTCATTGCGAAGTGTCACGTACACCTCCTATTCATTTCAAAAGAATGTAAATGCGACACTTCCTTGCTAGGAAATAGCGTTTGCAAATGTCTACGTACCGGAGCAATAGGGTTCTAATGCTTCATAAAACGCGATATCGCATCTCAATTCTATATTTCATGAAAAGATATAATATCCATTCCAAAGTGTCATGTATACCACGTACTCACTTCAAATGAATGTAAATGCGACACTTCCTTGCTTGGAAGTAGCGTTTGCAGATGTCTACGTATCGTAGCAAGAGAGTTCTAACGCTTCTTAAAACGCGATATCGCATCTGATTTATATGTTTGATGATAAGATATAATATTCATTGCGGAGCGTCATGTATACCCCGTATTCCTTTCAAAAGAATGTAAATGCGACACTTGCTTGCTAGTAAATAGCGTCTGCAGATGTCTACGTACGGAAACAATAGAGTTCTAATGCTTCTTAAAAAGGGATATCGCATCTCAGTTCCATGTTTCATGATTAGATATATTATTCATTGCTATGTGTCATGTATACCTCGCATACACTTCAAATGAATGTAAATGCGACACATCCTGGCAAGCTAATAGCGTTTGCAAATGTCTACGCATCGAAGCAATAGTGTTCTAAATCTTCTTAAAACACGATATCGCATCTCATTTCTATGTTTCATGATAAGATCTATTACTCATTGCGAAGTGTCATGTATGCCTCGTATTCACTTCAGAAGAATGTAAAAGCGACACTTCCTTGCTAGGGAATAGCGTCTCCAGATATCTACGTATCGTAGCAATAGAGTTCTAATACTGCTTAAAACGCGATATCGCATCTCACTTCTATGTTTCATGATAAGGTATAATATTCATTGCGAAGTGTCATGTATAACTCCTATTCACTTCAAAAGAATGTAAATGCGACACTTCCTTGTTTGGAAGTAGCGGTTGCAGATGTCTATGTATCGTAGCAATAGAGTTCTAAAAATTCCTAAAACACGATATCCCATCTCATTTCTATGTTTTACGATAAGATCTATTATTCATTGCGAAGTGTCACTTATACCTCGTATTCACTTCAAATGAATGTAAATGCGACTCTTCCTTGCTGGGAAATAATGATTGCAGATGTCTGCGTGTCGAAGCAATATAGTTCTATTACTCCTTAAAACGGGATATCGCATCTCATTCCTATGTTTCATGACATGATATAATATTCATTGCGAAGTGTCATGTATTCCTCGTATTCACTCCAAAGAATGTAAATGCGACACTTCCTTGCTAGGAAATAGCGTTTGCAGATGTCTCCGTACCGAAGCAATAGAGTTCTATTACTTCTTAAAACGGGATATCGCATCTCATTTCTATGTTTCATGACAAGATATAATATTCATTGCGAAGTGTCATGTACTCCTCGTATTCACATCTAAAGAATGTAAATGCGAAACTTCCTTGCAAGGTAATAGCGTTTGCAAATATCTACGTATCGAAGCAATAGGGTTCTAAAGCTTCTTAAAACACGATATCGCATCACATTTCTATGTTTCATGATAAGATCCATTATTCATTGCGAAGTGTCACTTATACCTCGTATTCACTTCAAATGAATGTAAATGCGACACTTCCTTGTTAGCAAATAGCGTCTCCAGATATCTACGTATCGTAGCAATAGTGTCCCAAAACTTCTTAAAACACGATATCGCATCTCATTTCTACGTTTGATGGTAAGATATAATATTCATTGCGAAGCGTCATGTATACCCCGTATTCCTTTTAGAAGGATGCAAATGCGACACCTGCTTGCTAGGAAATAGCGTTTGCAGATGTCTACGTACGGAGGCAATAGTGTTCTAAAGCTTCTTAAAACACGATATCGCATCTCATTTCTATGTTTCATGATAAGATCTATTATTCATTGCGAAGTGTCATGTATAGCTCATATTCACTTCAAAAGAATGTAAATGCGACAATTCCTTGCTGGGAAAGAACAATTGCAGATGTCTGCGTATCGAAGCAATTGAGTTCTATTACTTCTTAAAACGGGATATCGCATCTCATTTCTAAGTTTCATGATAAGATATAATATTCATTGTGAAGTGTCATGTATGCCTCGTATTCACTTCAAATGAATGTAAATGCGGCACATCCATGCTAGGAAATAGCGTTTGCATATGTCTACGTACCGTAGCAATAGAGTCCTAATACTGCTTAAAACGCGATATCGCGTCACACTCCTATGTTTCATGATAAGGTATAATATTCATTGCGACGTGTCATGTATACCTCGTATTCACTTCAAAAGAATGTAAATGCGACACTTCCTTGCTAGGAAATAGCGTCTCCAGATATCTACGTATCGTAGCAATAGAGTTCTAATACTGCTTAAAACGCGATATCGCATCTCACTTCTATGTTTCATGATAAGGTATAATATTCATTGCGAAGTGTCATGTATAACTCCTATTCACTTCAAAAGAATGTAAATGCGACACTTCCTTGTTTGGAAGTAGCGGTAGCAGATGTCTATGTATCGTAGCAATAGAGTTCTAAAAATTCCTAAAACACGATATCCCATCTCAT